>NW_027531026.1:9129-268098 GCF_008692635.1 Crocuta crocuta | reverse complement strand
TTTTTTTTTTTTTTGAGAGAGAGAGAGAGAGAAAGAGAGAGAGAGAAGACAAGTGGGTAAGGGGCAGGGAGAGGGGAGGACATGGGATCCGAAGTGGGCTTTGCACTGACAGACTGACAGCAGTGAACCCAATGTAGGACTTGAACTCACAAACCCTGAAATAATGACCTGAGCCAAAGTCAGACACTTAACTGATTGAGCCATATAGGTGCCCTTCCCAATGCATATTCTTGCCTTCTTTGTGGAAGATTAACTGATTATATAATTGTGAGTTTACTTCTGGGCTTTCTATTCTGTTCTATTGATCTCTGTGTCCCAGTACTATACCGTTTTGATTACTAAACCTTTGTGATATAACTTGAAGTCTAGAACTGTAATACCTCCATTTTTAAAAAAATTTTCTAGTTTTTTTTTTTTTTTTGGTTTTTTGGGGGCTTTTGTTGTGTGTCATGAAGCTATCTTGTCCTGGACTTTGTTTCTTGGGAGATTTTTGATTACTGATTCAATTTTATTTCTGGTAATCAGTTTGCTCAAACATTCTATTTCTTCCTACTCCAGTTTTTATCTGTTATATTTTCTAAGAATTATGCATTTCTTCTAGGTTGTCCAGTTTGTCAGCATATAATTTTTCATAATATTTTCTTACACTTATTTGTATTTCTGTGCTTTTGTTGTTCCTTCTCTTTCATTTGTGATTTTGTTTTAATCCCCCTCTCCTCTTTTTATGACTGGCTAAAGGCTCATCAGTTTTGTTGATCTTTAAAAAAAAAAAAAGCTCCTGCTTTCACTGATCTGTTCTATTGTTTTGTATATCACTTATTTCTGCTCTAATCTTTATTATTTCCTTCTTTCTACTTGTTTTAGGTTTTGTCTGTTCTTTAGGTGTGAAGTTAGGTTGTTTATTTGAGATTTTTCTTGCATCTTGAAGTAGGCCTGTATTGCTAAAAACTTCTGTATTAGAACAGCTTTTGCTACATCCCAAAGACTTTGGACACTGCACTTTCATTTTCATCTTTCTCATGTAATTTTTTATTTCTTCTTTGGTTTCACGGTTGACCAATTTATTGTTCAATATCATGTTCTCTAAGCATGTGTTAGCACTTGAAAAGAATGTGTACTCAGCTGTTCTAGAATGTAATTTCTGAAAATTTCTGCTAAAGCCATCTGGTCAAGTGTGCCTTTCAAAGCCACTGTTTTCTTGCTCATTTTCTGTTTGGTTCATCTATCTAGTGATGTATGTGAGATATAAAGTCAACTACAATTACTGTATTACTATTGATTAGTTCCTTTATGTTTGTTATTCACTGTTTTATATATTTGGGTGTTTCCAAATTAGGTGCATTAATATTTACAATTGCTATGTCTTCTTGTTGGATTGTCCCCTTCATATTATATAGTGTCTTTCTTTGTCTTTTGTTACAGTCTTTGTTTTAAAGTCTATTTTGTCCAATATGAATATTGCTACTGTGGTTTTCTTTTGGCATTCATTTGCATGATAAAGCTTTTTCCATCCCCTCACTTTCAATCTGTATGTGTCGTTAGGTCTGAAATGATCTCTTATAAGCAGCAAATATATAGGTCTTGCTTTTTTTTTTTTTTAACCATTCCATCACCTGTGTGTTTTGATTGGAGTGTTTAGTCCATTTACATTCAAAGCAATTATTGATAGGTATGTATTTGTTGTGATTTTGTTACTTGTTATCTGGTTGCTTTTGTAGTTCTTCTCTGATCCTTTCTTCTGTTACTCTATTATCTCACATTTTGCTGGCTCTTTAGTGATATATTTGCTTATTTTCTCTTTATGTTTTATATTGCTATTACTCATTTTTTAAATTGTGGTTACTATTAAGTTTGCATATGACAACTTTTGCATATAACAGTTAATATTAAGTGATGGTCACTTATGTTTGAATCCATTCTTTACTTCTCTCACCCAACATTTTAGTTATGTAGTGTCATACATTACATCCTTTTATTTTGTGAGTCCCTTGAGTGATTTTTACAGCTATACTTATTTTTATTGCTTTTTTACCTCCTTCTTTCCTAATCTTACTTATGGTCCTTCTTTTCTACTCAGAGTTCCCATTAACATTTTTTTAATGGATCATTTAATGGTCATGGACTCCTTCAGCTTATATTTGTCTGGGAAACTCTTTATCTTTCCTTATATTCTGAATGACATCTTTCTGGATAGAGTACTCTTGGATGAAGATTCTTTTATTCTTTCAACACTTTGAATATATAATGCCACTCACTTCTTGTCTGCAATTTCTGCTGAAAAACTTGCTGATAGCCTTCTGATGTTTCCATTGTATGTAATTGTCTTCCTTTTTTCCCCTGCATTTAAAATTCTCTCTTTATCACCTCTTTTTGGCATTTTCATTACTATGTGTTTTGGTTTGGCCCTCTTTGGGTTGATTTTGTTAGGAAAATCTCTGTACCTCCTGGATCTGGATAATTTGTTTCCTTCTCCAGATTCAAGAAGTTTTCAGCCACTATTTCATCAATAAAGTTTCTACCCCCATTCTCTCTTTTTCTGGGAATAATATAATATTGATGTTATTATGCTTAATGGAGTCACTGAGTGCCCTAAGTCGATTCTCAATTTGCATAATTTTTTCTCTCACTTGTTCAGCTTGAGTATTTTACATTACCCTGTCTTCCAGGTTGATAATTTATTCCTCTGATTCCTCTAGCTTGCAATTTATTCCATCTACTGTATTTTTAATTTTATTTATTGTGTTCTTCATCTCTCACTGGTTCTTTTTATCTCTTTGCTAAGGGCCTCACTGATGTCACACATAGATAAATACATAGATATATAGACAGATGATAGGTACATCCATACATAGAATTATAAAATCTGAGCAACTATTTGTAGTGTATAAATTTTTGAATAAGATACAGATCATATGTAACTCTTTCTAAAAGGCTATTGAAGAAAATGGAAAAATATTAAATGCTTTATTATTTGGTGGACTTTGAGCTTCATATATAGTTGCAGCTTAAGTGTATGCTCTTTGTTTCCTCATAAGCCCCTAGCTAGATTGCATTCTTCTCACATTCTTACTTGTTGCATATTGTGATCCTTTGCTCCTGTCAAATATTAGAGTTCTATATTAACAATTTAAAATGTATACAGTATCTCCTTGTTTACAAAATGTGTTCCATTGTTAATCTCTACCATAATATAAAAAACTCCCTGTTGATGGATATTTATTTCCCACTTTATACTCTGATAAGTTTTTGATAAACATTCTTGTGCCAAAATCATTTTTCACTTGACATTTGCAACATGTAGTACATCTCTGAAAGATGAATTATGTGGACACACACTACTGTTCTTAAAACTTTGGTTCATATTGCAAAACTAAACTTCCAAAAAATCAAATCAGTTTATGCCTATACTACTGTTGTTCCCGATTACACATTTGCCAACATTTGGAAAACAGTGAATATCCACTGACCTTGTATGATTCTATGGGATTATTTGTATTTGGTTTCATTCTATTTCTATTGAGTTGTACATGTTTTGAAGTGTGAATTAGACATTTCTACATTTTTTTCTCATTTTTCTTCTGCTGACTTCTACTTCATATTGACTTTGTAAAAGGAATTTTTGTTAGAAAAATTATTTTAAATGAATTTTGTCAAGTCTTTTTCCATCAGATTAGTCAAAGTGGCAAATAGAGTGGTATATTATTGGGAAAAATTACCAAGAGGACAGAGTTCTGTAGAAATGAGTGGTGAATATTGTTGGGAGATAATCATCCAATATTTTTTTTGCATGTCTGCTCATCTTCCAAACAAGAGAGAGTGCCGCCCTTCAGATCAGAAGACAAGTTTATTTACTGTCAAGTTTAATTAAAGAGAATGTCTATCTTTGAAACAAAGTGGTCATGTTTTCTTACAGCTTGTTATGGAATGCTCAGGTTCTCAAAATTTGGGATGTTTCTCCTATGACCCAACACATTTTTCATATGTCCCTGTGGGAATGAGGACTGAGGGAAGTGGTACAAATTCCAATATTCTGTTGCCATTACTCTAGATATTAAACTGTCTTTTGTTTCTGATCCAGGAGTCTCATGTCTTCTCCTAGCATTCATGAGACTGTGGCAGGCTAATTTATTAAACTTATTTTTATTGTGTACTTATTTATTTAGAGAGGAAGAGAGAGGGAGAGGGAGAGAGAGAGAGACAGAGCCAGCACATGAGTGAGGGAGGGGAAGAGAATGAGGAGGGGGGAGAGAGGGAGAGAGGGGGAGAGAGAGAGAGAGAGAGAGAGAGAGAATCCCAAGTAGACTCTGCGCTGAGAGCACAAGGGGTCAATCTCACAAATGGTGAGGTCATAACCTGAGCCAGAATCAAGAGCTGGATGCTTAATCTACTTACCCGCCCTGGTGCCCCTGTTAAAATTATTGAACTAACTTATTACATATCAGTTTTGTGACAGATCTTTACACTGGCATAATAATGAAATCAGAATAAAGGCTTTGTAGAGGTGGTCATACATTTGTGTGTGGGGGGCGGTTACAAATCAGATCGCTAGTCTTGAAATTTCTGAAGGAGACATGATGAGGCTGGCTCTGGGATTCTTAGGAAAAACTGCATAAGGGATTAAATTTCTGTTGGGAGCCAAAGAAAAAATCATGTTTTTAGTTGAAGAAATGCTGTTGTGGTGAAGCTAACAACTACAAGAAGGAAAATGGAAATAAGAAACAATAAAAAGGAGCACATCCCTTTCTTTTTTCTCCCAACATCCTGTCTCCCTCTGCTCTACCTTTGTCAAAGCCTAATAAGGAACCAGGTGCCAAAGCAGAAATGCGGTTTGTTTGATCTCTGCCCAACATCACAAAACAAAATGTAAAGGGTAGTTTGCAGCTAAAATAAAATACTTCAGCAACTGGCATAGTCCATACTTCTGATTACTCTGCATGTTTACCTCCCATTTCCTTATATTTGAATTAGTAAACAGGAACAAAACCACTCTAACTATGTCTCCCAGCAAGATACAACCATCTTCCCTATGACTGCATATGCTTTTTATTACCCCAAATTAGGAAACACAGTATCTCTCTATCAGGTTCTAAGCTGAAGCTGTAAACTAGTATGATTTGCTAATTTACTAGTATATTCATTCCCAAGGTAATTTCAGAGAACTTTCTTAAATACTTTCCAACAAGACCAATGAGAGCATCATGTTCTGAAGATATTTACACCATCCCTAATAGCATTTCCCTGCCCAGTTTACTGGCATTTCTAGATGCAGAAGTTTGGACAGAGGGTTGACTGGGGTGGACTGTTTTTACTCTGCGCTTGAGGGGAGCCACTGAAGGCTGTTTGTGTCTAACTGTGGGTGATTAATTCTGTTCCTGGCCTTGGGACTACATTAGACAACAATATATTGAAGGGCTGGTACAAAAATGGACCAATAGCATTTCCTTAGATATTAAAACATTCTGTTTATTTCATCAGACACAGGATCAAATATCCTTGTAGAAATTCCATATTGATCCTAATTAAGTGCTAATTAAATTATTCAGAGTAGCAGCATCCACCTACTATTTAGCCCATCTCCAGGATTTTATTTTTTGTTTGGCTACAAAGCTTATCTCTTACCTTTTTCTTTCTCTACAATAGCAGATGCCTTTTAGAGGAAGAAATCCTATGATTAATGGCTGTACCCATACTTTCTACTCCCTGAATTTCCTCACCATTAACAAAAAAGTGTCCTCTTTGTTTGAAAAGACACAGTTCCTTGTCCACTAATTTTCAACTATTTGAATTAAACATGTAACCCTTAGCCAGTGAATCTCACCATTATCCAGGGTTTTCCCCAGTCTTCACTTAATTTCTCCAATTAGCCCAACTGGAAAAATGGGTTAAATTGGACCAGAATTTATGTTCTAGGTTCAGAGGTTGGTATACATAAAGATTCTGTATCAATTACAATTGATTTATCTTAGCCTACTACAAAGTCATTACATATGAGGACAATACAAAATTGTAGATGAAAATTAAACAAAGTGTTCCACTTTGCTCCATTTATCCTCAGTGAGAAGCCTCAGAAAATCAGTACTTATCACCAACTCAGAAAAATGAGGAATCTACCAGACAAATCAGGGCAGATTTAGATGCAAATAAATAATCAAAAGTGTGCTTCATTACCAAAAAAAGGGAGTTTTTTCTTTTTAAATGTGTCCATATTTTATTTCTTAATGAATCATTAGACCTACTCAAATATTCAGAGTGATGGACTTTGTCTTACATATGGCCCAAAGAATTAGATTCATCAAAAATAATAATAATAATAATGATTTTAGCAAGAACTACCTACTTTCATTTATTCTGTACTTAATTGGAAAGCCGCTACAAAACCTAATGGTGGCATTGATTTGAAAATTGTATAAATAGTAACAGTTAATGTATCCTAGATCAATGAAATTGCTTTCTTTTTTATTTCATTGATGTTCTTTCTAATCTAACTAAGAATTTGTTAGGAATTGAGTTTCTTAACAGCTATTAGATAAAATTTTTATCTGCTTATATTTATTTTAGTGCTTTCGCTGTGTTTGACAATATCATACCAATTGGAAAGATACTGTTATAATTCCTCACACAATATCTTCTGCTTAAGTTCGCAAAAGTATGAGAGCCTAAAACCACCAGAACCCTCTTAACTTTCTGCTCTACCAGTCATTTATCCCATAAGACCACCCCATGTATATATGGTCTAAAGGGAGATTATATACATATATGTGTGTGTGTATGTAATTATTTTTAAAAAATATGTTTCTTACATTGGTAATAAATGTCAAACATTTTTTCATAAGTAAATACTACAATCTATATAAGTATTGAAAACAAAATGACAGGTGATTTATTAAAATGCTTGTATATTAAGATTGGAATTTCATCATATTCAGGCTTTACTAATAGACTGTGTTATTTTTGCTTAGAAACTATCCAAGAAACTACTTAGAAGATGTATATGTTTTCCACTCCCTTAAAAATGTTCTTTGTAGTTTTTTCTATTTTTTTTATAATTTGATAATGTTTATATTTGTATCTTTATTTTTAAAACATCTTACTCTTGTGTGAATTATTTTAATTGTTTGGCAGAATTTACTCTGGACCTGTAATTTTATAATCAGAAAGTTCATCCATTGAAAGTTTGGGAATGAAAGAAAATCTTTATTTCTTTAATGTCTAAATATATGAATTCGAAATGACAGAGGCCAAGTAACTAGCATAATTCCATCAGTAAGATATTGATAAGTCTATACTTTTAAAGACATGTAATGACTTTGTTATTAATTGGCTTCTAACCTGAAATAGATAAGCATTCACTTTAAGTTTCTAAACCTTAGTCTGTGTTGACAGGGCTAATAAACTCGTTTCTAAATAAAAGTAATTTTAAAATGCTTATATATTATCAATTAGTCATTCTAATTTACACATAAAGTTAGCCTGTGGTTTGTTTTCTTAAATTTTTTAAATATACATTTTGGAGTATGGCCGTGTGTGTGTTTCTGTGTGTCTGTGAGTGTGTGTATCTATGTGTTTGAATGTCTGATTATACCTGAAACATTTGTTTTACAAATACTCAAATATTTATGGTAATTCTTAAATATTTATAAATCTCAAGGAATTTATAATGTAAGACAATTTTTGGCAACAATTGTGTTGAAATATATCAACATTGTTTCCTTGGGGCTTATGCAGAGTGTGATGTTTTGATGCCCTTACCTGTTAAACTCTCATTCAATTTTGCTCTTTAACTTATTGACTTTCTGACTAAAGCTAAATAGTTTTGTGGTGAGCTTTGATAATGGAAGAAATCTGGACAAGGATTTTAACAGTATACTTTTTCTGTGATTTAAACTTTTTTACAGTAAAATTTAGAAAACCCCAAAGAATACATTTTATGAATGCTACCTTTTTATTTATAAAACTCATATAAGGAAAACCACTTAAATACTCAAATCTATCATTCATATAAATACTATTTCAAGAAATAGGACATAAGCACTTTGTTTCAATTATTTGTAATAGAAAGACATGGTCAACTGTTACACTTTTATAGTGATTATAATAAAAAGTTGAAACTTAAATCTAAAAAAGTTTTAAAATTTTGTACAATATCATCAATTATGTTGAAGGTATTATATGAAAACAGAGTGAATTATGATATTGAAACTTATTTTTTTAAAGTTATCCTATTCCGTAGAGCAGAGTGAATGGAAAGAAGTAGATAAACATGAACATATGTTGCAAAAATATCTCAAAACTTAGGAGGGCACTTGTTGGGATGAGCACTGGATGTTGCATGTAAATACTGAATCATGGGAATCTACTCCCGAAGCCAAGAGCACTGTGTATGCACTGGATGCTAGCTAACCTGACAATAAATTATTTAAAAGAAAAAAAGACGTGTACTCTAAAAACAGGGAAAAAAAGATTTATGAGTAGATTTGATAATAGATTTGAATGAATATTAAGCAGCTGACTCCATTGATAGAAATATGCTAAAGAACCATGTTCAGATAATAGGCAAGAATTGATGGAGGCTAGGCCACAGGAATCACATCAAGGGGCATGTAAGACCACTGATAAGATCATACCCCACCATTACTGATGGCTGTTGGCTTTGGAAACTCTCTGCCATCATTGAGAAACTACACCCACAACACCACTACATATTTAAATTCACCCCTGAACTTTTGCCTCGTTTTTTTCTAGTTTCAAAGTTTGGAACAGGTATATCAAATTGACTGAATCTAGATCAGATGTAGCACTACACAATGAGGAATTCTCTGAAATGTGATGGTATAGTGATCTTAGGTAGCCAACATCCACATACATGCTCACACATGTGTGAGAAGAGATATGTTTTGTTGTGTGCTCAAATGAATGAAAAGAAAGACTGAAAGCTGCTGCCTTCTCCTTATCACTATGGAATTCTAGGCAGCAGTTGAGTTCTGGATTTAAATATCTTAGCAAAACTGATATTAAATTTCTAATTCTAAACTTAGATAAAATATCGAGAGAACAAAACAAAAATATCAGATATGAAAAAACAAAGAAATTTTACCTTTTGTATATGTAGAAACTTACTTTGAGTATGAGCTTCTATAAATAAATGTTAAAGAATAGGATAATGTGTAGAAAGCACAGTATTATAAAAACAATCATGCTCTTAGAGGAAGCAAATCCTGAGAAATACTAAAAAGGAGATATAAAAAGCAAACATTTGAAACAACTGAATGAAGTTGAGGGTTCTGAGAAATATGTCATTTTGATTTATGTAAGGCTTTTAAGCTAAATATTAAATGACAAAAGAGATAGATAATATTGGCAATGTGCTAATATAAATCCACTTAACTATGGAAAATAAGGATAAATAAAAGCAGAGAAAATGTAGGAGAATCAGACGGATCCACATAAAAGTCATCTTAAAATATTGTGTGATGTAAGAAATTATTTTAGGAAAGAAGGTAATTCAGTTTCAATACAAAGAATATTTTGTTACAAATTTTACAAAGATCGTTATACTGAATCAAGAAGGAAGGAAGGAAGGAATGAAGGAAAACTAGCTCAATATCAGCACAATAAATGTATTCCACAATGTGAAATATTTATATAATCATAAGATTTTAATAACCAATTTTGTGCTTTTAGTGTTTAGAACCAATCTATGAAGAAAACATTAAATAATTACTGTTATATATCAGAATATGATTTCAAATATATATATATATATGTTAAGAAATAGCAGAGAGAAGGTTGGAATTTGAAGGGGAAGCCACCAAATAGATTATATATTTTGAAAGGAAACAATTTCAGGTATGGATATCTATAAAATTGTGAATAAATCATGCACCAGTAAACATTATTAAAAAGTTAAAAATTGGATGACTTTTTGTCAAATATATGTTAGAAAAACTTAAGAAGAAAAATCTGTATTTTTCAAGTATTAGAAGAAATTAAACAGAAAATACTAAAATATAATCCAATAGCTTCTATAAGAAAGAAATAAAACTAGATATTTCTTTGGATGTGTTCCATCAAGTGTACAAATAAATAATTTCTGTGTTAAATAGATAATGTGGAAAGGATGGGGATGATGCACAATTATCCAATTCATGATGTGTTAGCAAGAAAGGAAGAATATAAACAATGAATATAAACCATTCTCTCCTGTTATTAGTTGCAAAATTTCTAAAGTTGTTGGAAAATGTAATCCATACAAATACACTGATAAAATGATTTTATGCAAGAATATGAATAACACATTTAGTAACAACAGATTCAGAAAGGAAAATTATAAAATGTATCTCTTTTTTTTTAATGTTTATTCACTCCCACTAGTTTCTGATACTGAAAGTCCTTCGGTAGTAATTTCAGAAACTCTAGTCTAAGTTAATATCTGTTTTACTGCTTATTTTTTAAATTTTTTAACAGTTTTTTTAATTTTATTTTTGAGGCAGAGAGAGACAGAAAATGAGCAGGGGAGGAGCAGAGAGAGAGGGACACACAGAATCTGAAACAGGCTCCAGGCTCTGAACTGCCAGCACAGAATCTGACGCGGGGCTTGAACCCACGAACCGCATGAGATCATGACCTGAGCCAAAGTCGGACACTTAACCGACTGAGCCACCCAGCCGCCCCTGTTTTACTGCTTATTTAGTTATGCAATATGTGAAAATGATAATTGTCCAGAGTTTCAATATACTTATTTGTCAAATGTGGATATTATTGGGGCACCTGGGTGGCTTTGTGGGTTCAGTGTCTGATTTGATCTCCACTCAGGTTATGATCTCACAGTTCTTGTTAGTGCAGAGCCTGTTTGGGGTTCTCTTTCTCTCTCTCTGTCAATAAACAAACAAACGTTAAAAATATAGATATTGTTAATAAATTTACAAAATTCTTTGTGGGGCTAAATAAGATTAATATCCAGTATTTATTAATTGAGGCATAGTTTTCATTCCTGTATATCAAAATCATTACTGTTTTCTATGTCCCTGTATTACTGGTAAGGTCATTGTGTGCCTAGTCATAGCCTAGGGAAGTAATCTGAACTTCCAGGTCTCTGAAGAAGATTTGTTCACCACATCATACCATCAGACAATGCCTTGTTTGAGAAACATTGAAATTATCCTTTTATTGACTATTGTCCTTAGAACACTGGGTCAGGCTTTTAGAAAAATGTGCCCTTCTAATTTCTGAAATAACACTCTGCAAAAGAGGAATCTTCCCAGAGTTCGAAATGAGTAATAGTGTCTTATGGTCACAGAAACATCCTGCTCAATGTAGAGCAAAATGTTACCAACTGGAATGTCCTTTGACCCAGTCCAGTGGAAATACCTCCTGGAACCCAAAGAGATTGAAATAATCACTGAGGTTTTAGAATCAGGTTTTCTTTTCTTTCCCTGCCATAAAAATAAATTCTCTCAATGCTAAGGAACAAGAATACTATAGGCAAAATTTCATATATCTGGAAGGGAGAGGAAAGAAAAGCAGAGTCATCAAGAATAATTGGCAGAAAAAAAGGAAGCATTGACGCCCTGGTTGAAAGAAAGATAACTAGATTGTACTCAATGGAGGCTCAAAAACAAAGAGAGTTTTCACTACTATAGTAAATGTCATATAAATGTGTGTTTTCCTCCTGTCGGTTTGTGTAACTCATGAAAGCAAGGAGTAGATGTATAAAATATTTGGATATTACAAAGACTATACAAATGAATATAGGTATATATAATACATATATACACACATGTATGTTTTATATATATATATATGTAGTTGTATGTGTATATATATAATAGGATGAAAATATCTTTAGGAAAATCTCTCATAATTTTCCACGATAAAAATTCCACACTTGATGTAGCATTTAACATTTAAATATATGAAGTTATTCACTCATCTTTTAAATTTTAATCTGCAACAAATCCTTTTTCCAAACATCAAAATACTCCAATTTTAGGACAAGGTAAAGATTTTCATGAATAAAAAGTTATTTGTTAAAAGTAGTAAAATGACAATCAAGTACATTACCATTTTGTATGTATTTGCTTTGTTTTTTTCATCGTTATCTAGGAAAGTCTAGAAGAAAAAGGTTAGAAGTTGGTATAATGCTAAATGATCCACTAAAGGAATTGTGTTAATCAGTTTTATAATTAAAACTTTCATAACAAATCCAAATGAGGCCATTATGTGTTAAAATTACCCCTGAATTTCATTTCAAGCTATTGTTAAAAGTAATAATCTACCATTTAGAATAGCTGACCCAAAAGTTACCTTCTAAATTTTTCTTAAATTGATACTTAAAACATTCTTTATCCTTATAGCAATTATGGACAAAATTTCAAAAGTGAGAAATTGCAGCCCTAAAATGGAGATAATCTCTCTTTTCATTTGTGATTATTACCCAAATTAGTTACAAACACTGTATGCTTAACAATTAAACTCATCCATGAACAATTTTTCTGGTAAAATATTGACTGCAAAGAAAGAATAGAAATAAAATAAAATCAATTTGATTCACAGACAAAGGTTGAATTCCAATTAATTTTTAATTCTAGGGAAAATAAACTTTATTCCTTAGCTTGACATTCTTATACAGTTTTTCATTATTGGTAACTTCTTTTTTTAATTATAAAAGCAATCCATGATTATTGCAGAACATTTATAGAAATCTATAAAACAGCAACTAGAATTCAAATAATACACAATAAGATAGATTTTATTTATATGATTGTGTATTTATCTTCTTGGTGTATATACATTCACATATTGCAATCTTTTACAAATTAAATATCCATAGTGATTTTATTTAACACTATAAACTAAATATTAACTAAGTAATTAAAAACTTTTTCAAAATATCACTTTAGTTAATTGTACAATATTTCATTAAGTGCACTTGCCCTAATATAAGCAGCCATTAGTCTAGTCTTCACATCTAGGTAATTTCTTTTGAGGGTGGGGAGGGCAAGATTTTTCTCAGAGACTGACATTGGAAGAAGAAAGAAACAGGAGTAAGCAGAGGGAGATACTGAACTGTGATTTAGACCTAGCAAACCCTCATCCAACCTACAAGGAGCTCTGGGGAGAAGTCTCCAAACTTGCTTGCATCTGTTCTGCTGCCTCACACTGTCAATGGATAAGGCTTTTTTTTTTTTTTTTTTTTTTTTGGAAGAAGCCAGACATTTAACAAAACAATTCTCTGTAGCTGATGCCTACCCTGAAAATACTCACAGTTGAAAGTTGTTTTCTAATATTTCTTCCTACTTCCAGGAATCAAGCTTTTTTCTTGAAAAGATACATAGGCAGGGAAATTTCATGTCTAAAACAGATTGCTAGATTTCTTATTCATATTTTAGGGTTTTTTTTTAATGTTTATTTATTTTTGAGAAAGAGAGAGAGAAAGGGAGAGAGAGAGAGAGAAAGAGAGAGAGAGAGAGAAACAGAAGCAGAACACTGTTGGGGGAGGGGCAGAGAAAGAGAGGGAGAAGCAGGCTCCAGACTCAGTTGTCAGCACTGAACCCAACGTGGGGCTTGAACTCACGGGCTGTGAGAAATTATGACCTGAGCCAAAGTCAGGTGCTTAACAACCTGAGCCACCCAAGCCTCCCTAGATTTCTTACTTAAACAAAAAGTTTTAGAGCCTTTTTTTTATGTAAGTGAACAACACTGATGCAACAACCTAATGAAGAATGGCCACAAATCCACTGTTTAATTTTGTGCTTATTAGTCTGTCTTGATTTGTTGAAGGAATCTTGTTATTTTGACATACAGATTCACAGGAAGTTACAAAGAAATGTATAGAGAGGTTCTGTGTAACCTTCACCCAGCCTCCTCCAGTGCTAATATCATACATGACAATAGTAAAATATAAAAGACAAAAAAATTGACATGAGCCCAATCCATGAGGATTATTCAGGTATCAACACTTGTGTTCATGTGTGTATACATGTATGTGTGTCTGTGCAATTTTATTACGTGTAGCTTCATGGAACCATAACCAGAATCAAGGTAATTAACTCTACCGTTACCACAAATGCCCTTGCAGTACCAGAATCATACAGCACGTACCCTTTTGAGATTGGGTTATTTTACTCAGAGTTCTTTCTTTCTTTCTTTCTTTTTTTAATGTTTTACTTATTTTTGAGAGAGAGAGACAGCATGAACAGGGGAGGGTCAGAGAGAGAGGGAGACACAGAATCCGAAGCAGGCTCCAGGCTCTGAGCTAGCTGTTAGCACAGAGCCTGACACGGGGCTCGAACCCACGAACTGTGAGATCATGACCTGAGCCGAAGTTGGACGCTTAACCAACTAAGCCACCCAGGTGCCCCACTCAGAGTTCTTTCTTGAAGTTTATCTAAGCTATTGCTTGTATTAATAGTTTGTTCCTTTTTTATAAGTAATATTTCATACGGACATTCTGCTATTTATTTAACCATTGATCCATTGAAGGACATTTAGGTAATTTTCCAGATTTTGGCTGTGAAATCAAGATGCTTCTTAACACTGTTGTACAGATTGGTAGGTGAAAGTAAGTTTTTATATCTCTAGTATATATGTCTAAAAATGTAGTTGCTGGTATGTAATATGCTATGAGAGTTAGCTTTATGTAGTAATTTGGCTACTTGTACTACCCAGTTGTTTAATCAAAGACTGATTTAGGTGTTATTGAAGGCATTTATAAATATGGTTTAATATCTACATTCAGTTAACTTTAAGTAAAAGAAGTTGCCTTTCAAAATGTGAGTTGCCTCAAGAGAAACTGTTTCAAGACTGTCATATGAACATACCAGTATATTCTGTTGTTTCTGCTTCTCTGTAGAACCCTAATTAACACATATGGAAAGGCTATTTGTAGTTTTAAAAGGAATATGCAGTGTAGCTTTAATACTTTACTTTTTGACTAGCATTATGTTAGTGATCCAGTTTCTTCCCATCAGTGTTAATAAGATGTTACCTTGGTATCACCATTTTAAAGTTTTATTTTAGTCATTCTGATAGGGGTACAGTGATATTTCATTATGTTTTTTCTTTTATTGAGACATATATTCTGTGAAATAATCACCATGATGAGTCTAGTTAACATTCTGTACCACACATAGTTACAAATATTTTTGACTTATGATGAGAACTTTAAAAAATGTTTATTCATTTATTTTTGAGAGAGAAAGACAGAGAGAGCGAGCAGAGGAGGGGCAGAAAGATAGGGGGATAGAGGATACGAAGCAGGCTCTGCACTGAAAGCATGGAGCCTAATGTGGGGCTTAAACCCAGAACTATGAGATCATAACCTGAACCGAAGTGGGATGCTTAAACAACTGAGCCATCCAGGTGCCCCATGGTAAGAACTTCTAAAATCTCTTCTCTTAGCAACTTTCAAATATATAATAAAAGTGTTTTTACCTATAATCATCATGCTATATGTTATATTTCCAGGACTTAATTTGTTTTATAATTTGAAGTGTGTAACTTTGATTTCCTTCACTCATTTGGCCAACCCCCACACTCCTTGCATCTAGCAATCTCTAATCTATTCTCTATATCTCTATGAAGGTTTTTGTTATTGTTTGCTTTTGTTTTATTTGTTTGTTTGTTTTTAGATTTTACATATAAGTGAAGTCATGTTGCAATTATCTTTCTCTGGCTGACTTGTTTCCCTTAGAATGATGCCCTTTTATGTTGTTACAGATGGGAAAGATTTTGGTTTTTTTATGGCTAATAATATTCTATATACATAATATTCCAAGATACATAAGAAATTATGAATTCTGTTTCTCAAGATTCTTCATAAAAGCAATATCGTACAGGATTTGGCTCTCTCTGACTTGTCTTATTTAGCATAATGCCCTCAAGCTAAATCTGTGTTGTCATAAATGGCAAGATTTCCTTCTTTCTTGGTTAAATACTATCCCATGAAATATTTTAATGACAGCTACTTAAAATACTTGTCAGACAATCCTAACATTTCATTTATCTTGGTGTTGGCATATACTGATTGTCTTTTCTCATTTAAATTATGCTGTGCCTGTTTCTTGGTATAAATACGTGATTTCTAATAATATCTTGAATATCTTGGTTATTATGATATGAGACTCTCAATTCTATCTAAATCTTAACTCTCACTGGATTGCTTTAGCAGGCAGTTATCCTTTTTGGGTTTAGCTTTTGGTTGTTGGTCTATTTTTGTGGATTTTAGTCGCAATAACAGTTTAGTTTTCAGAGCCCTTGCAGTAATTTTCTGGTCTGTTTTATTCTTGGAGGAGGTGGCACAGAATCTCCTGGAACTAGGTTTCCTTGAGCCACAGGATGGAAATTGGGGAAACATGGAGCTTTGCTGCTCTTGTGGATGTGAATATATAGGACAGCATTTCCCACCTCTCTACCATCAACTTTTCTTGGCCCTTTTAGGTTATGGATCAGAGGCTGGAATAGCCACATGCTTCACTCTGTGCTCCTGCTTATGAATCAGACCACATATGAGGGCCCCAAATGTGAAGCAGGTACTGAGACTTTGCCGCTGTCACTGTAAGCACATCAGACCACTTACTAGGATTAGTTATAAAGCAGGAGCCAAGAGGGTCAGACCTTCCCTGTCACAACTGCTGGTGGTGTTTGCCACCATCCCCTGATACAGAAATAAGGGTTTGGGATTCCCCACTAAATATGTGTTGGGCTTCTTTTTCTCTAGGCATTTGTATATAGAGGGCAGATAAACTCAAAAGATAAGACACATCACCACCATTACTGTCTGTATGATCTTAAGGAGATGGTTGTTTCTCACTAAACTTTAGTTTCAGGATCTACTAAATAGTGCAATAATAGCCCTTTGTTTTTAAGACGATTATTAGAATTTTATAAATGGTCACATATAAAGCAATTGACAGAGTATAGTTATTATATTATATTATGTTATTATATATATTCTGTTACATGAAATATCCTCAGGAAACACAAGGAATTCATAAAAATGTATAAGATATCTCCTATCTTATATAGTTTAGGTTTATTCATACTTAATTTGTTATTTTTTTCAATCCAGATCCACACTGAATTCATTCTACAGAAAAAACAATGATGTTGGAAATGATTTAAGAATCAAGGTCAACAGACGTTTTCTATGTTGTCTTACTGATAAGATTTAAGAGATGAATCATGATACCGTCCAGGGAGGATTTATTGATTTGCTGATCTAATTAAGTTAGAAATATTAAATTTCACCAAAATACCAAATTAAGGAATCATACTGAGAGGTTAAACATTTCATGTTCCTTTTGATGACATGTGCTATCTCTAACTTTCCATTTTGCTCTATTAGATTTTCATGATAGATTTATACATATAGCCATATATATATATACCATATTTAAGTATAAAAGTTATATTATATTTATAATATAAACATATTTATATAATATTTAATTATATTTAATTAAATATCAGATATTGAAATATTTAATTAAATATTAAATATTAATTTAATATAAATATAAATGTATATATTTATATATGTAAAATTTACACATATAGCCACATATATATGTGTATATATATAGTCCATATTTAAATATAAAATTATTGAGAAAGATGAATAACTATAGCTATGAAAAGAAAAACACAGCAGGCTTTGCCTCTGTAAGGAAATTGGAATTTTTTTAGATAGAAAAACTGCAGTCACTATTTTCAGACACGTTTGCTATTTTCTCAGATTTAGAGTTCGCCTAAAGCTTTTGCCCTTGTAACTATTTGTCAGACTGGTCTATCTGCTGCTGATATTTCCCATTTGTCTACAGCTATGCTTCAGTGCTTTCTTAAAACCGTTTCTCTCCTTTCCCTGCTTTTGATTGACCCACTTTGGTCTTTGATGGAGAAGGAAGCTTATGTGGACCTTATAGTTACAGCATTTTTTACTTTCTATGAACTTTCATAACATTGTTCCTAGTAATGTTGTCATTATTCTAGTATATGACTCATTTCTTAAAGCAATTGAGCTTATTAATGGTAGGAACTCACATACATAGACATGTATGTATGTATGTATGTATGTATCTGTCTGTCTATCTATCATCTATCTATCTATCTATCATCTATTTATCTATCTATCTATCTTTCCCTCTCCCCAAGAGACTTACCCATAGAGAATATCTAACATGATATTTTCCACACACATAAATGGAGTTTAACAAATGTTTGTCAATTAACAGACTATGTCTCCATTCTCATTTGACTTCAAATGGGAGTATATAAATAAAATGTAAAATGTCAGTGTAGGAGTATCTTGGATAGAACATAGGGAATAGAGTCTGGAAGATTTGGAGAGGTGCTCATATTTCAGTGAGACGGGTGATTACAATTAACCAATTAATCTGAAATGTATCCAGGTTACAATTAACCACTTAATATGAAAGTTATCCAGGTTCCCAAGCCACAAACTTGGAAATGTACTTTATTTTTCTTTCTCGTTCATTCCACTTATAATAACTTAACATATATTTTACATAACAACCTATAAGTCTCTTAAGTATGGTCCCTCTTAAAATTATATCCTATATCAGAAAAAAAAGATAACTCTTACATTTCTTACGTACCTCCCAGATCTTCTCCCTGCTTCTGTTCTTTCCCTAACCCAATAAATTTTAACTATTCTAGCCACCATGATAATTTTAAATTGGAACATGTAATTTCATACCTGAAAAAACTCCCATGAGTCTCTCTTACTCTTAGGATAAAATTTAAAATTTAACAGCGTGATTATATGACTTTTCTTCAACTTGCTTCTCCAGCTTCATCTTTCGCACTAATCTTGTCACCATATCCCTTGAGCCTTCTCATTGCTATATTCAATCCTGTCCAGGCTGTTTCCTTTTTTTTTTCCCCCCTTTGGGATTTGTTCTCCTAGAAACACCCTCCTACTCCTTCCTTTCCCCTTGTGAATCTCTACTTTCCTTTCAGATTTTATCCTTAGTAGTGAAAGCAGGAGAGATCCCACAGCTAAGTGCTTCTGAAATATTTCGTTCTTTGATACCATGTCTGCTTTACTCACAGTTAGAACCTGAGTACCTGGCAGAGGATTTGTGAAATAGACAACTGCTAATACATGTTGAATGAAGGTCTTTAGTGTTTATAGATGTTCTCTGCTTGTTATTCTGTTGATATTTTCAAACTTATTGCAGAGAAGGAATTTGTACACTAGGCTGCTGGAATCTATGGCAGGAGGTACATTTTTAGAACCCTGATTTTTTTCCTCTGGAACCAAGATCATGCCAGTTAAATCGTTTTCAAAGAAAGGTGCAATTTTTAATCAACACTATCTTCAAATCTTTACACTTCTCTTTCCATTCTTCTCAAGTGGAACCAGAAAGTAGTTGCTCTGAAACAAAAGGTGTAAAATCAACTAACCTAAAGGACAACTGCATTTTATTAATATTGAAATTTATTGGACATTAAAAGCCTGAGTATGTTTTGCCTCTTGAGATTCTTCTGAATTATTATTATTATTATGTATATTTTATTTATGGACAGTTTGATCAATTAACAAACAGAAATTATACACTCTCTTGACATCGTAGCAACAGAGTATATTTTAGAAAATGTTTAATAGTGATTAGTTTCTTTTCCTCTTTTATCAAATACAATGATATGACTACACGATAGAAGTTAAGAAGGTTAAGATTAGGTCATAGTGATGCATTTTTATCCCTTCAGTTTTATATTTTTTTATGCTTCCAACTAAAAAGTTGTTAGATATGTGTAATTCAATGATCACATAATTATTTTAATCGATAATTACAATTATTTATTTCATATATGTATCATACAGTTACAAAATGTGTATATGTGTATATATGGTAGTGAAATTATATAACACTAAAATGAATAAAATAGAAAAAATAGTTCATAATTTTAGAAAATTTGATAGACTAATTCAGTTTTTAAAATTAAATAAGAGTACACACTTTGCCCCTTAAAAGCCTATTTCTTTCAATAATAGGCTCATAAGTGCTCACAAATAACTAAAATATTTTTTACAAAGCACAAGGACAAACCAATAACTCTTGATCAGCAGTGCAAGTATTCATAATTGCTTTTTTTACACATATTCTTTTCATAGTCTTCCTTGCATTACAATTATTTTTGGTCCTGTCTTTTAATCCTGTATCAGACTGTGTGATACTTTACAGCATGTATGTTTATTGTCCCCTTAGTGCCTTGAAATGATTAGTATTTAGGGAATGATTACTTGAATTAATGAACACAATACTGTTCTTCTTCATGGCCAGATAACATACATGTGAACATACTAACTTAAAATTTGGGAGAGTTTCTATCCATAGTTGAAAGCAGCTTAATGAACTTTAAGGAACTTCCTGATAACTAAACCTGTGCTCTTGTTTTCAGAAGACAATGATGTAATGAGTCTACCGGCATGTATACATACACTTATGTGGACTGTGTGTGAGTGTGTGTGTGTATCTGTTTAATTTTATGAAAAGGTTTATGGCAGTTGTTTGAACAAAACAATTTTGACTCTGTAGGGTATATTGACTCTGTGTGTTACAGAATAAATTATCTCAGTGCTGTTCTTTTTATAGGTATGTATTATTTAGCTAGGACTTCCATTAGACTGGGGCTCAAACAACAGAAATTTAATTTTTAAGATTTGGAGGCTAGAAGTTCAAGACCACGGTGTCAGTAGCTTTAGTTCATATAAGGGCTCATTGGCTTGCAGGTGACTGCATTCTCATTGTATCTTCACATTACTTCTTCTGTATGCACACATGGAAAGAATTGCATGACAGTGCATGATGCTTTGTGATTCCAAGGACTACAAATAGTATTTCCCATACCTCATGTTCTTTTCCAATGTAAATTTCATTTCCACGTTAGGAAGGGTGATCAATTTTTCATCTGTTTGATCAAATTCCTGAGTTGGCTTTTTAACCTCTTTTAAGTAATAGAATACAATGGGCATGGCATGAGGCTGTATACCTTCTAAGGCTAGGCCTAAAGACATGCAGGTTTTGCCTTTACAGCTTGGGATGCTACCATCACGGAAGAAAGCATAAACAGCCACCTATAGGTGCTTAGGTGGAAAAGAAATGAGACCCCCAACTGACAGTCTCAGCCCAAGTCCCAGTTATTACAGACTGTGCCAAACTCTTGAATGAGAACTTTGGGCCTTCTAAACATATTATCACCTTAGCTGGTACCACATGAAGTAGAACTGCCAGTTTAAACCACAGAATGGGAAAACCACATTGCTGCTGTTTAAGCCTCCAAAATTTTTAGTGCCTTGTTACATATAGAAAATAATAAAAATATTTTCAATTAAAATTACATTCTCATCAACAAATTTATAGAAAATAACTCTATCAGCATTTATAATGAAAAAAAGGAAGGAAGAAAACAAAAGAAAGAGTGAGTTAAAGCTGAATCCTGAACCTTGTAAAACTTACAGCTCATTAAAAGATGTTTTCCCAGGGGCACCTGGGTGGCTCAGTCAGCTGAGCATCTGACTTTGGCTCAAGTCATAGCCTTAAGGCTTGTGAGTTTGAGCCCTGGAGCCTGCTTTGAATTCTGTGTCTCCCTCTGTCTCGGTTCCTTCTGCTCATACTCTGCCTCTCAACAATAAATAAACATTTTTCATGAATATAAATTATTTTCAAATTGGCTTATGTACAACACCCAGTGCTCATCCAAACAAGTGCCCTCCTCAATGCCCATCACCCACTTGCCCCTCTCCCCCACCCACTATGTACCCTCAGTTTGTTCTCTGTATTTAAGAGTCTCTTGCGGTTTGCCTCCACCCCTCTCTGTTTGTAACTATTATTTTTCTCCTTCGCTTCCTCCATGGTCTTCTGTTAACTTTCTCAAGATACACATATGAGTGAAAACATGATATCTGTCCTTCTCTGCCTAACTTATTTCACTCAGCATAATACCTTCTGGTTCCATCCACATTGCTGCAAATGGCATGATTTCATTCGTTCTCACTGCCAAGTAGTATTCCATTGTATATATAAACCACATCTCCTTTTCCATTCATCAGTTGATGGACATTTAGGCTCTTTCCATAATTTGGCTAAACAATAAATGAACATTAAAAAATTTTTAATGTTTTTCCAATATTAAACTTTTATATTTATAATTATTTAATGTATAATGTATTTATGTTTTAAAAATCATAGTAGTGATATTTTATATTATAGTTCAAGAGCAATTTCTAGTAACTATGTGTTTGAAAATAAAAAAACAGATTAATTTAATATAGATACTGATTTTACTGAAGAAAAGTAATATAGTATTTNCAAAGTACATCTTTAAAATAATTTTGCCCCCCAAATATTTTAATAATGAAAACTAAAAAATTGTAACTTTATTTTTTTCTTTAATGTTTATTTATTTTTGAGAGAGTGATGGAATGTGAGAAGGGGAGGGCCAGAGAGAGAGGGAGACACAGAATCTTAAGCAGGCTCTGAGCTGTCAGCATAGAGCCCAACTTCGGGCTTGAACCCATGAACTGTGAGATCATGACCTGAGTTGAAGTCAGACACTTAACCAAGCCACCCAGGTGCTACACAGATTGCAACTTTAAGAAGAAAATTTGAGTTAATTATATATATTTAAAATATAAAAGTTTGAGTTAATTATACACACACACACATATATGTTTGAAAAAAACCTGCACTAAGATTATACAAAGAACTATTAAAACCTAATAATAAACAGAAAAATTAAAATGGTCATAACATTTTAAAAAATATTTTCATATTGAAGTAACTTTACATTTAGAGAAGTTACAAAAATAGCAGAGTTTCTGTTCTTTTCCTCAGTTTCCCTTACTGTTAACATTTTATATGGTAATGAGATATTAAAATCAGATAAATTAATATTGGTACTAAATCATTACCTCACGTGTATATTCTATTTGGACCTTGTCAGTTTTTTCTGCTAAAGTCCTTATTTCTGTTTTAGGATACAGTCCAGGATACCATATTGAATTTGGTTGCCGTGGCTCCTTATCTCTTTCGTGTCCTTCAGTCTGTGACAATTGCTTACTCTTTCCTTGGTCTTCATGACCTTGCCACTTTTATATGGAGTGTATAGGGTATTGTGTAGAATTTAGAAAACTTGTGTTTTTTTCGTGAGTAAACTGGAGCTTTGGGTTTTGGGAAGAATACCACAGAGAGGAAGTGCTATCTTTTTCTTTTTTTTTTTTCCTTTCATTTAAGTGTAGTTGTCACACAATATTACTTTAGTTCAGGTGTACAATATGGCGATGCAACAAATGTGTACATAATGCTATGTTTACCACAAGTGTAGCTGTCATCTGTCACCATACGATACTATTACGATATCATTGACTATGTTCCTTATGCTGTGCCTTTTATTCCTGTGACTTACTCATTCCATAACTTGAAACCTGTATCTCTCACTTCCTTTCACACATTTTTCCCATTACCCCATTACCTCCTCTCTGGCAACCATCAGTTTGTCCTTTGTATTTGTAGATCTAATGCTGCTTTCCATTTGTGTATTCATTTTTTTTAGATTCCACATATGAGTGAAACTGTATGGTATTTGCCTTTCTCAGTCTGATTTATCTTACTTAGCATAACACCCTGTACGTCCATCCATGTTGTCTTAAATGGCACACTCTCATCCCTTTTCATTGCTACATAACATTCGTGTATGTGTGTATGTGTACCACAACTTTGATATCCATTTGTCTATGGATAGACACTTAGGTTGTTTCTATACCTTGACTATTGTAAATAATGCTGCAAAAAACATAGGGATGCATATATCTTTGAATTAGTGTTTTCTTTAGTTTGGGTAAATGCCCAATAATGGGATTACTGAATCATAGCGTATTTTATTGCATCATAGTATGGGATACATCATATCAACCATATTTATCACAAATGATGTTAACCTCAAACACTTGACATTAAAGTAGCATTTGCCCACTTCTTTTCTCTGTAATAGTTATTGGGTGCTCCTCCCTCCACCCCCTTTATGCATACTGTTTGTTTGAAGTAGATTACTAAATCCAGCCAGTGCTCAAAAGGAGTAGAAATAGGCTCAGGCTCCTGGAGGGAAGAATTCTAAATTACTTATTTGGAATTTTTCTGTGAAAAACTTGAACTTTCATTCTCCAGAAATAGTCATAAAATTTCAGTTACAGTTTCTGTTAATAAATGATACAGTTAGCAAACATTAACAAAAGTTAACAAAAGGGGATGTTAGATTGGGTAATAAACACATGAAAATGCTCACATTATTAGTTATAAAGGAAAAGCAAATTAAAACCATAAGTTGATACAACTAGATATCATATAGAAAGTTTAAAATGAAGAGACTGATAGTAGTAAATTTTGAGAACATTTTTGGCAGGAACATAAAAAGTATATAGCTACTTTGGAAAACAGTGTACCTCTTATAGAGTGAAATACCCACTTATCTAGAGATGGTGACTTCTGTCCCCTATGTATCTTTTTTTCCCCAAAAAAGCACAATAAAACACATGTCCAGACCAAAAAAAAAGTGCTTATATAAGTTTTTACTTTTAATAGCTCAAACTTGGGAACAACCTAACGGTTAGTCAGCAAATGAATGAATGAGCAAAATGTAATACATCCATGCAATAGAACACTATTCCCAGCAACAAAAAGGAGCAGACTGTTGATACATGCAGTGTGTATAACTTTCAAAATCATCATGACAGAGGAAACCAAAGATAAAAGAGTTCAAACCATATGATTATATATATTTTTAAGTCTGAGAAGATAGTGACAAAAAAGCAATCCGAAGTCAGTGATGAGATTGACTATAAAGGGGCATGAGAAAGCTATGATGGTGATAGAAATGTTCTGTTGTGTTTTTGGTGGATTCATAATTGTTTACATCTGGCAAAATTCACCAAACTCTACATTTTAAAGTTTGTTGCATACAAATGAAATCAAATTAAACAATGTATGACAAAGTGTATATCTTTTTCAAAATTATTGTAGGACTTACATTAACATAAACTTTGGCAGTCCCTGTAATAGACCTTTATGTCTTGATAACAGGAAACATGTTGGTCTGAGACACTTCATTATTTTGATCTCACAGATAAATCTTAAGCCACATAATTTGTAGTCACCATGTTAAAAGGATATTGCTTGACTGCTTAACTATTTCATTTCTTGGGTTGTGTGATATATTTTTTGTTTTTCATTCCCATGTCTTAATCTTCCATTTCTGACAGATTTATCATCATCATTATTATCATTATTATTATTATTATTATTATTTTAGAGAGAGATAGAAAACATGAGTGGGAGTGAGGGGCAGAGGCAGAGAGAAAGAAAATCTTAAGCAGGCTCCATGCTCAGCACAGAACCCGACGCAGGGCTAGATGCCATGACCATAAGAGTCAGGGACTCAACTGACTGAGCCACCCAGGCACCCAATCTGTTCAATTTTTTATTGATAGAATTTTTCAGTCTTAATATCTTGGGAATTTGTATGTGACTGTACTAATGCATTTACATTTCTTCTCAGATTTCTAATATTCACTGTCACTTTTATGAGTTCAATGACCCAAATACCCTGAATGTTATTGTTCATCTTACTACCAATCAATTTGTACAAGTTTTTCTTGGTAACTTTTGGTACTGAATATGATTTGAATGAAATTGAACACACAAATATATACACATCTACAAAATGCAAGACATATACACAAGCACACACACCCGCATACATAGGCATACACATGAGAGGTTTTTTTACTCTTTATCTTGGAGTCCTTTATTTTCCCTCCTCTTAGTCCATCAAAAAATTACATCTATTCCTCAACAACAAGAACTGAAATTGTGACTCTGACTTGAAATGTATTAGCTTAGTTTAGGTTCAAATAGTTAAATGATTTCTTAGGAATTATGGATTATAAAACTAGGTAAACAATGTAGTATGAGATAGTTCACATGGACATCTTATCTCAAGGTCTTTGAATTTTTGGAATTCATAATAACATAAAGGAAATGGTATGTTGAATACATTATTAATGTAATTATGACTATTGAGAAGTTCTGAATATTTTCCATGAGTTACGTAACTATGACTGCTTTACATATGTCTTTGCCTCCTGGGAAATACTGTTCAGTTATTTGACATGTTACTTTAGGGAGTGATTTAGCAAGGAGTCCCATGCAGTTGAGATGAATTTACAAACTAGATTTTTAAATATTTATTTGAGCTAAAAAACGTAAGTACAATGAGAAGAGAATTTTGTAGAAACCCTTAAGAAGCTAGCTACTTGGTAACAATGATTTTTTTGTAATGAGATTACTGACATGAAGAACAAGAAGTGGCTAGTTCATTCTGAAAGAAATGTAACAATAATTCTTACAATCCGTTTAAAGTGGTATATTGAGGACAAAGGGCAGAAGGCTACTGGAATTTGGGATTACAAATGGTACATTTTAGATACACAAAAATAGTACTAACATCAAGGGATCAAAAAATCTGAAACAATAGAATAAGAATCATAGGAGATAAAATGATGTCATAGATTCAATTTAAACATTACAAAGATGGCAACATAATTTTATTTCCATATTGCAGTTTACATGAGAAAACTAGGCATTCAGAAACAGTTTTCAGCATTTATTCAACTGCATGTGTAGTACATGAATAATCCAAGATTTGAACTTAAGGAAATATGTAGAATACAATATGAAAGTTTTATTTAATCTACCCTAATGTATCTGAGTTAGAGAATGGAGCCACAGTTAGCAGTGTGGTCCTCAGATTAACTATATGTGTTGAGATATTACATATCTCAACATATGTCTATATATAGATATTTATATAGGTAATATACACAAATATATTATTTATTTATAAATAATAATTAAAAAATAATAATAACATATAAAAACCTGAAGAGGACATTAACCTGTGCAGAATATTGCTTATATCAAAATAGTAGAGGTATAGTTCTGATTTACATAAAGGATAAATTCCAAAGTAAATACTGATTTAAGGATAGGAATTTGCACACTTTCTCTAAGGTTAAAACAAGTTTTTAATTATTTAATAGAAAAAATGTCATATTGTGATTACTTTAATTTATGCTTTGCATACTAATAATCCTGAGTCCTGTGAAATATATATTAACAACTTGGATGTCACCATTTTGAATGCAAAAGTTTGCCTGAATAAAGGCAAATGTGGAGGGTTTTATTAGATTCGATTCCCTGGGCTACAGTTGTTCTACTTTTCACTATGTCATTTGGAATTCATCACCTCTGTGTAACTGAGTTATCTCACTATCTCATGTAATCTCAGTATCACCTTTTCAGTATTTTATTTTCTCTTATCTGAAAAACACTGGGCAAGAATTGATTGAAAGAAGTTAACTTTCAAATTTAGGAACATTCATTTTAACAGATTCAAGGCATTGTAACTCAATAATAAATTATTCCTTGTCTGAAAATTAATTTTTGTTTAATAACACATAATACATGAATATTAAAGAAATTCTTCAGTTCTTTCAAAAAATTGTATACAATACACCGCTTTATCATATGTGTGAATAAAAAGGCAAAAATACCACTTCTTTTAATATAGTCCTTTCAAATTATAGATAGGTAGATAGATAGTTGATAAATAAAAAAGCATATGTAGATATACACATTTTTTATTTTCTCAAATTTAGTTTGTCAATTGGAGGAAGAGATCATAACCCTTGATTTTGATATATAGCACACATAACATAAAACCATTTAATATAGGTTATTTTTCTTTGAAGAAATTAATTATTATTGAGCCACTAATAGTTCAGTAAAAGAACTTAATAAAAATGCAGAAATCAATTTAAAGCATGTTAGCATGATTTAATTTTAAAATATATACTTATTTTCTACTCGTTGTAATACTAAGCTTTACAGACTCTGTTTCCTGAGCTTTTTCCTAACTGGGCTTGAAAATGAAATTTCTTTTAACTGAGAACCCTTGATCTATCCTATCCAGTTTTTTTCCTTTTTTTTCTAATTACAGAAACTAGCAAAAATGGACCAATTTGTTTGTTCTAAGCACTGTGTGATTATCTTTCTCCAGCATGTGCACAGACATCCAGGGTATACAAAGGCTGATAAATGAGTCATTTATTTGATACAGTAATAATGGATTTATCAGAGGCCACCTATTGGCTGCTGTACAGATGTATTAATCAGTAAGCTTTTGCTGAACCTCCACAAGATGACAAATAGCTAAGCCTTTTATAAAATTTAAATTTCCTTCATTATGTAAAATGAGAGACATGCTGATGAAATTTTAATCTTAGGCACCAAATGGAAGCCTTCTTACAAATCATAGCACTTTTCCTTATGAGAATATACAGAGATGATGTTAATTTAAATTTAATGTTGGACATTATGGGATATGTTGTTTCATTTTCACCACTTGCAGTTTAATCTGAAAATCTCATTTTTTAAAAAGTGGCAGCTCTTTTAGATCTGATCTTTTCTTTTTTATAGATGACAATATCCCTAAATAATTACTCAACATATGTCATATTCATTTGGTAATAGCTTACATCTGATTTTATGCATATTTTTTTACAAATCAGTTGCAAGAAGGTTTCAACTTTTAACAGTTGGGTAATAAGATTTTTTAAATGTTTATTTATTTTTAAGAAAGAGAGAGAGAGAGTAGGGAAGGAGCAGAGAGAGAAGGAGACATGGAACCCAAAGCAGGCTCCAGGCTCTGAGCTGTGACCTGACCATGGGCTTGAACTCCTGGATCATGACCTGAGCCAAAGTCAGACGCTTAATCAACTGAGCCACCCAGGAACCCCATCAGTTGGGTAATAAATTTTTTAAACAAGATAAGTTAAGGATGATTAAAGAGGTCTGCCTAGGACAAACATAGGAAGAATAAATTTGAATCACAAATTGATGCTTTGATAGTTCTGGTTAGCATGTCAATATGTTATAGTATATTGTACTAGAGGTTCTGGAAATTAAAGGTGTTGATACTTCAGGAAACAGTAAATAAAATTTTGAATATTAGAGGTAACATTTATTAAGAGTTCCTAGGCATTTCATAGGTAAGATTCATTTCCCTTGATCCTAACATTCTATATATTTCAGAGCCTACAACAGTCTTTCCTTCCTAAATTCAATAATAACCAGTCTATTCTATAAAGTGATTTATCTCTCAACACTACCTCTTTGATCTGGACCTATATTTACATATGCACTGATTCATTAAAGTAGTAGACTGGAAAATTGACCATATTCTCTAGACCCCATGTATTTTAGGTGGTTTATAAACAATAATATGTTTTAATATTATATTATTTATCTACATCTCCTTTCTGGCTTTATGATGTAAATAGAACTGAACATAGATTTAACTTCATAAAATCTAAATTGTGTCACCACTATCATCATCCATAAACACACTACTATAGTAAAACAGTTTATATGTGTTTCATTCTCTAAAAACTAACAGCATATGGAACCAAAAGTTGTGTCTGTCATAATGAAAGGCTAAATGATGTGACATTATCTTGGGATAGGACAGAGATAAAAACTGGGGGATTCTCAAGGAGGCTGTTAGTACATGACAAAAAAAATCTTGAGTAGAATATTAGAGTAAAAAATGGAAGGGCCAAAGAGAGATTGTTGATGAGGCCATTAATGACAGTGAAGATGTTGTTATTGGGAATGGTAATGATATTACATATGCTATAGTTTAAATTTTGTCAACATTGTCACTTGTAATGATGTGGAACAGAGAAGGGGTACTTACTGGGCTCATGAGTCAGCCTGGGTGAGGTGGGATTTTCAATTAAAACACTTAATCTGCCAATTAACTTCTTCTAGTTTCCCATGATAAAATATGAAGGAAATTTTTGAATTAATAAAAGTGCTATTTTTTAAGAAAAAAATTTTGGGAAAGAATGAACCAAGACTTAATATGTTTAAAAATAGAACTTTTACAAATCCCTAGCCTTTCCCAGCAAAATAATCCCTGAAAATCATCTTTTTCGAGACATCAAAAAAATGTAGAACCTGGTCACTGCACCGGGAATTGGCAAATTATGGCCCTTGGGCTGTCCGTGTATTTTTATAACTAATAGAACTAGCTGCACCCGTTTATTTATATATCATCTATGGATGTGGTTGTGTTCTAGCAGTAGAGTTGAATAATTGTGACAGAGATTATATGGCCTATAAGCTTAACATACTCACTCCCTGGACCTTTATGAAAAAGTTTGCCAGCTTGAAAGCTACTTTAAAGTCTCATATTATTAATCATGGAAGGAAAATGTGAATGCATTGTAAAGGAATAACATTTCTGATGGATTATCTCACGTTGCAAGTTCTTGGGCATTTATCCCTTTACAATGTGAGGTTTGTTTCTCTTCATCTTAAATTTGGGCTAGTGTTATGTTTTTGGCTACTACAATATGGTGAAAGTGAGGATATGCCTTTTATATTTTATTTTATTTTATTCTTTTAAATTTTTTTATTAATTTTTATGAGTATAGTTGACACACAATGTTACATTAATTTTAAGGGAACAAAACAGTGATTTGACAAGTTTAAACATTATGCTATGCTCACAACTGTAGAAATCCTCTGACATCATGCAACACTATTACACTATTACTGACTATATTCTTTATGCTATGACATTTATTCCCACAACTCTCTCATTCTATAAATGGAAGCCTGTATCTACACTCCCCTTCACCTGTTTTGCATGTTCCCGACCACCCTCCACCTTTTGTCAGCCATCAGTTTGTTCTCTGTGTTCACAGGCCTGATTCTGTTTTTTGTTTGTTTGCTTATTTGTTTCTTTTTAGATTCTGCTTATGAGTGAAACCATATGGAATTTGTATTTCTCAGTCTAACTTATTTCACTCCACATAATGTCTTCTAGGCCTATCCATGTTGTCTCACATAGCATGACCTCATCCTTTTTTCTGGCTGTAACATTCCATGGTACAGTTGTATGAAGTTTGTTGGCTCTTGTAAATAGTACTACAACAAGCATAGTGGTACATGTATACTCCTGAATTAGTGTTTTGTTTTTTCCTTTGGGTAAATACCCCATAGTGGAATTATTAGATTACATGGTATTTCTGTTTTTAGTTTTTTGAGAAACCTCCATACTGTTTCCACAGTTGCTCTATCAGTCTACATTCCCACCAAAAGTGTACAAAGTTTCCTTTAAAAGACTAGCAGCTTTCACATACTGAGAGCCCTAAACCACCAGGAAAGAAGTACAACTATCCTATTACAAAACCATGTTGAAATGGTCTGAGATAACTTGAAGAGAAAGAGAAGATCCAATTAAACCCAGAATTCTGGTCATCTGTGTCAATATGCCAGACATCTCAGTGAACACAACTTGTATCCTTCAGAGGATCTCAGCTATCAGCTTAGTATCACCAAGTGACAATATACATCATTATTTGGAAAAGCTAATTAATCATCCAGCTGAGGCCAGCTCTAATTCTTGATTCACAAACTTGTTAGATATTACAAATGTTGTTTTAAGCCTTTAGGTTGTGAGATGGTTTGTTGAATAGCTTTAGAACAAGGTATAACTAATTTCCATTGCAGTAACTCTAAAGGAAGAATATTTTTAAAATATTGGCAAAAGTTAAGACTATAGGGGCGCCTGGGTGGCTTAGTCGGTTAAACGTCCGACTTTAGCTTAGGTCATTATCTCGCGGTTCATGGGTTCCGGCCCCGAGTCGGGCTCTGTGCCGACTGCCAGCTCAGAGCCTGGAGCCTATTTCAGAGTTTGTGTCTCCCTCTCTCTCTGACCCTCCCCTGCTCACGCTGTCTCTCTCTCTCCCTCCTAGAAATAAATTTAAAAAAATATTTAAAAAAAAGTTAAGACTATAAAAAACTTGATGCCAAGTTTTCATTAAAAGAATGAATCAACCAAAGATAAACAATAAATCAACCTAAACAAAGTATACTTCTCACCCCCAAATTATCTGGAGGAAGCTCAGTAGGCTGTTATATTGTAAAAGCTATAGTTTTGTCAGGCCTGGTTGGCTCAGTCGATTGAGTATCTTACTCCTGGTTTCAGCTCAGGTAGTAATTTCATGGTGTGTTGAATTAAGCCCCACATGAGGCTCTGTGCTGACCCTGCAGAGCCTGCTGGAGATGCTTTCTCACCTTCTCTCTCTCCCCCTCCCCTACTTGTGCTCTCTCTCTCATAAGATTAATAAACATTTAAAAAGTTATAGTTTTTCAAAATGCATACACCATAACATAAATACACCATGTAAGAAAAAAGGTCCCATTCATAGTAAGTAAATCAAATACAAGATACCAAAGAATAAATTTTTCAATAGATGTATATAATTATAAATTTCAATGGAACATAAAATAATAATTTTCAGTATTTGACCATTATTAATTCTGGCTTTATTAATCTTAATTATGTCTTTTGGTGAACATATTTATATTTCTATTAGGCACGTACCAGAGCAAAGGATTGCAGCAAAGAAACTTTCTAAAATAGGAATGCCAATATGTAGTACCAAACTGTCCCCACCACCAGTTTATGAAAGTTCCAGTTATTCTATATTCTAGCCAATAATAGGTATATTTTAGGTTTTCTTTTTGTTTAATATTAGCTATTTTATTAGAAGTGTACCTATTATTGTTTATTTTGTGGTAGATTTAGTGTTATACTCATATATAATAATACAAAAATATGCCCCTAAAATCAGAGATAAAATATTTTATGGAAACATCCCTATACCACATATATTGACTATAAAATGAGGCTATCATGACATATTTCAAAAAACAAGTGTAAAGATTTTTAAAACTTCCCAAAAGTATATCTTGTTCCAGCTGATTATAATCATGGTGTGACGTTGCATACTCTTTCTAGGGAACACATGGAAAAGGACATAGATAATAATAGCCTAAGTTTCATTGTTACATATTTTCATTTAAAAAGTTGTGCTGATAATTTTTTAACCAGTTTGCAATATTTCAGCCACTCTTTCTTTTCCTCTTAATAACATCAGTTCTCCTCTTCATTGTCATTTTCTGTACACCTGTTTGTTTTTACCTAGTTCCCAAGACTGTGGGCACATGGCCTTTGCCCAGCCTTGCTGATTATGGCACCATTTTCATGTTAGCAGCTCTCTCTTTGTAGCCCGCTCTGTCTTTTTTAGTGTCCCTCCAGGGTTGGCCTCCTTCTATTTTTGGCAATTCCTGATGATCCTCTCTCTGGACACTCTCACAAGCAGCAGTTTACAACCTCCTGCTCTAGAGTTTTTTTGAAATGACACTGTAAAGGACTGGATTGAGGGGATTTTTTATGTTTAGTTAAATGATTCTGTCCATGTAGATAGGGAATCAGTGAACTAAAAATTCCAGAACTACCACTATAAGGACTCAAATGGTCTGCCCATGGCCGTTATACCTCTGGAGGCACTGGAGGCAGAAGAGCTTCACAAGAGGTCCAGCTGCGTATCAGCAACCCTCTAATAAACCCTTAGAGATACAAGGCAAAGGAGGGTCAGCAAAAAGTAAACATTTATGACCCGCAGCAAGACATACAGTACAAACAGCTCCCTGTCTTGGTCTGTATCGCAGTACTGAGGACCCCTGCAGCTTCTATGGCATTACTCTATCAGTGCTTGGATCTCTTTAAATTTTTAAATGAAACTTGAAATCTCATAATGAATAATAATTATGAGCATTTTAACATGCTTATTGTCTATTTAGAAATCTTTTTAGTTTTCATGGCCCATTAAACCATGAGACCATTTCTCAATTGGGCCGTCTTTTTTTATTTATTTATTGGCAAGATTTTTGGTTATTGTTCTTATATTCTAGATGCCACTTCTTTTTCTGATTATGTGCATTACAAATATTGTCTTCAAGTCTGTGGCTTGCTTTTTAACACTTTAAATGTTGTATTTTGATGAACTGAAATTTTAAATTCTGATGAACCCCAAGTTGTTAATATTTTATCTTACAGTCATCTACTTTTATGTCCTGTTTAAAAAATCTTTATTAGTGATGGTCATCCAAATATTTTTTAAATTTTCCTTTTGAAGATTATTGTTTTATATTTCACATTAAATTCTGTCCTATTTGGAACAGATTTTTGTGAGATGTGTGGTAAAGCTCCAGATTAATTCTTTTTCCATGTGGATATCCAATTGGTCCAGCCATAGTAATTGAAAAATTACTCTTTTCCAACTATGCTATAGAGTTACCTTTAGTAAGATGTGGAGTCATACATATACAATGTCTTAGTCAAGGAAACATAAAACCATCATGTATAAATCTATAGCCTGACAAATGGGGTTTATTGGCCCATGGTTTAAAAGCTGAGTGCACAGCAGAGGAATGGTGAGCATCCCATCAAACCAAGGAAAAGACAGAGTCATAAGACCTAGAGAAATGATAAAATTTAGGGGATTTTAAATAAAGTATAATTTGAAGCCTCAAACAAAACCAGTGATCTGATAAAGGAGTTAATATTGATTATGAAATATTAAATAGACCCACGAAGATGTTTTACTGTAAAGTACACATTAATACAGATGTAAATTGTATCCAGAGAGTTTTTATCTGAAAATCTGAATTGAGTTTTTAAGTCATGGTTGCTTCTCTGTGCCAGAGTAACTTAGATCCTCAAAGCACAAGTAAGATGTTTTGTTTTTATGAATATAACATTGAATTTTCTGATACTCTATGATTTTAGAGAACATACTCCCTCTGTGATTAAGAATTCATTTATCACTCAAAAACAAAATTGTAATAATAGCTTGCAACTGCAGCATGTACTTGGGCAAAATATAATTCCCTGTAAACTTGCCTCTTGATTTATCTGTGTTATCTTATTCTTACTTAGTGACTGACTTTTCAATCCAATCTAATCTTTATGTTCTCTGTTGTCCTGATAATGGTCTCTACTATTTTCCATTGGCTTACTTTTCTTTCTATCTATCAGTAACACAGCATCTTAATATAGATTTCCATTTTTTCAACCTTTTTATAAATCCCACAAAAATGTTAACATTTTCACTATTAAAATTCAATATTTTCTGTTTCTTGCCCATTTCTTCTTTCATTTCTCTCTCCTCCTTACTCACAGCTTCATAATAAAATAAATGTACAACAATAGGCAGATGATAGTCAATGTATACAGGAAATAAATAATTTTATACACTGTTGTGAAGATTATAATTTATATTATATTCATAAATAATAATTTGCTAACAAAATTTGTATGATTCAGATAAACTTTAAAGGCATGTATTAACAGTATATGAGAGCCTGTTTATCTGATACAGAATGTAATTCATGACAAATATTTTAGTTTATATATTCATAATATTTAAAGTAAATAAAGTGTTTATCTTATATTACAATTACTTATATTAATTTGCTTCTGGTTTTTAACAAATGCAATAATATATGGTACATACATATGTATATACATACATACATACATTTTATATATGTTTATGTATAGTGTACATTATATATTAAAATATTTACATGCCATATACCATACATTTTTCATATTTATACTGGTCAGTGGAAGAAGAAATTTTAATGATTTTGATCAGACACAAGTGATACTTTATTTTACTTTATTTTTATTTGGTGTATGAAATTGGTCCAGGTTCATTCTTCTGCATGTTGCTGTCCAATTTTCCCAACATCATTTGCTTTTCTATTGGCTATTCTTTCCTGCTTTGTCCAAGATTAGTTGGCTATATGTTTGTGGGTCAATTTTTGGGTTCTCTATTCTGTTCCATTGATCTATGTATCTCTTTTTGTATCAGTGCCATAGTCTCTTGATGATTACAGATAATATAGCTTGAAGTCTGGAATTGTGATGCCTCTAGCTTTGGTTTTCTTTTTCAACATTACTTTGACTCTTTGGGGTCTTTTCTGTTTCCATACAATTTTAGAATCGTATTTTCTAGCTCTGCGAAGAATGCTGGTGTTATTTTGATAGAGATTGCATTGAATATGTAGATTGCTTTGGGTAGTATCAATATTTTAACAATATTTGTTCTTCCAATCCATAAGCATAAAATGTTTTTCCATTTTTTTGTGTGTCTTCTTCAATTTCTGTCGTAAACTTTCTATAGTTTTCAGTGTATAGATTTTCAGCTTTTTCGTTTGGTTTGTTCCTAAGTACATTATGTTTTTTGGGGCAGTTGTCAATGAGACTGGTCCCTTGATTTCTCTTTCTGCTGCTTCATTATTGGTGTATAGAATTGCAACTGATTTCTGTACATTGAAGAAACAAGTGAGACTGTAAATTTGTTCTGGATTTGTTATTATCATTAGCTTGCGGCCTTATGTATTTTGTATCATAAAATGAATTAGAGGGAATACACAGCATCTTAAAAGCCTATATGACCTGGAATTTCTTCTCACCAGTTAGGATGCTATCTTGCTCAAGCTATGGGTCATGAGAGTCACAGCAGAACTATGCAAACACAAAACAAACAAGTAACAACTCCTGTAGAAAAGAAAGTGACTAATGTTATTTCCTATTATGATGATGTGTGCTATCTGGAGATACCAGAGTTAGAATGTTATTTTGTATTGTGATAACTTTAGTTACCCCTGTGGAGATAAGTTTCATTTTGCTGCACAAATAATTTATATGAATAATGGCCTTCATTTGACAGATAATATCTTGATTAATTGTGTGACTTCAATAAAATGGTGCAGTGATTAAAATAAACCATTATAAATTCTTGTAAGTTTTCAAGTAATCCTTGAGTTCACACACACACACACACACACACACACACATTCATGTTCTCATTTTCTGTTAGTGCAGACAATATATTGCTTCATAATAGGTCACGACTATAGCACAGAAATCTATAGAAATGGCAAAATAAATGCTGCTCAGATTAAAAAAAAAATCACCATATTTTGACTGGTGATTGGACAGAAGAAATGATAGAATAGCAGAAGATATGAGGCTTATTCTTTGCTTTTTGGAGAAAGAAATGTGATCCCTAGTCCCAAGAACAGGATGTTTGGATAATTATCTTTTCCACACTAATTTATCTTATAATAGGAACTGATATTTGGTATTCTAATAACAGATTTAAACATTCCAGTGATTCATATGGTAGAAGCATTGATAAGAAATGATTTGATTATCATTTTATTCTATATTTCATCACCTAGTCTAACTTAAACTTGAACTGATGTCTTAGAATTTTTTTTTTTCAGTAAAGTCCTAATCTATAGCTGAAGTCTCAAAGATGGAATAAGTACTTTTTGATCCTTTAGGATTTTCCACCAATTCCCTTTGGCCATTCTTAGAGAATATTGCTTTAGAATGAGAAGTGGTTCAGGTTTGCTGATAGTAAATCTGTGAATCATCCTCTTATATAGAAAACTAAAATCCCAAATATTATTTTCAAAATCTCTTTTATTGAAATATATTTTAGTAACTTCCTGCCTTTCTGCTGTTTCTCCAAACATGCTATGTGATTCTTTCTAACAGGTATAAAAAATTTCACATAATATATAAGTTTATAAACATTTATCTATAATTTATGTTTGGATGACTTTGATAATGTTAAGAATGAACCATGTGGTCTAAACATTTATAGGAACATTAATAATCTATATGAAATGTTATACGTAATGTATCAGATAGCATACAGTCTGGTATTTTATTGTTTTGTAAATGAAAATGAAAAGGCCAAGAAAGGTCAATATAATTTTGAGAAAGAATAAAAGTTGGTGCATTTCTATTATTAAGATATTTACGAAACCAGAGTAACTAATACAATTATGTTATTGGTGTAAGGATAAACAAAGAGACTATAAGTAACTCCATGGAAACCATCAATCTTGGTAGAGTGTTGAAGTGGTGTGCCTATTTATACAAATTGACCTCAATTCCTGACGATGCCCAAAGAGCAACTGTTAGTACCTAAACTGTGATTTTTAGTCACGTATAATGCCACAGGCTTGTCATGTCAGACATCTGCAATGAGGATTGGACATCAGCCCTCAAATTATACCAAGATACGGATTGGTCATAAATTTTTAGCTGAAAGAATACTACTAGATCCAAGTTTTTGTCATTATAGTTCAGTTTCTGATATTGCCGGGTGAGGAGATTGTGCTTCCTTAATAATGCTGCCTAAATGCTCCCGCTTGGCTGGATGTTTGGGCTCTGCTCCAGAATGGGATGGGTGATAAGAGAAAATCAATACCTCTTCTGCTCCTCTCTTCGTGCTTCAGCAGGTCTGGTGTGTAGTTTTGCCATTTGTCTTTAGTTGACAGATATTTTTGACCTTAGTAAAAGATATTATTTATGGGGTACCTGGGTGGCTCAGTGGGTTAAGCATCTGACTTTGGCTCGGTCATGATCTCACAGTTAGTGGGTTTGAGCCCCACAATGGGTGCTGTGCTGACAGCTCAGAGCCTAGAGCCTGCTTCAGATTCTGTCTCTCTCTCTGTCTCTCTCTCTCTCCCCCCCCTTCCCACTTTCTTTCTCTCTCTCTCAAAAACAAACATTTATAGGGCCCCTGAGTGGCTCAGTCAGTTAAGAGTCTGATGCTGGATTTCAGCTCAGGTCATGATCTCATGGTTTGTGAGTTCAAGCCCTACATTGGTCTCTATATTAACAGCAAAGAGACTGCTTGGGACTATCTCTCTCTCTCTCTCCCTCTCTCTGACCCTCCCTGCTCATGTTCTCTCTCTCTCTCTATCTGTCTCTCTCTCAAAATAAATAAATAAAACTTAAAAATTTAATATATTATTTATAAACTTTGAGGTAGAAAATACATAAGAGTATATAAAGAACTTCTACCAAAAGAAATAACCAATAGAAAAACAGTCAAATATATTAACACTCATTTCACAGAAGAGGAAACACATATGACCAACAAAAATTTTAAAAAAAATTATGTTCAACAGTATTGGTGATAAGTTAAATATAAATCAAAACCACAACATGAAGTTGTCATTTTACTTTCTGTGGCAATAATAAAATAAATAAATAATAATTAAATAAATATTGCATGTATCAAGAGTTTAAGAGGATCTGATACACAGGATCTCTTTATATTGACAATGGGAATATCAATTGTTACTATTACCTTTGACAAAAAGTTAAGAATTATCTCACATCTCTGAACATTTGTGCATCCTACTAGTTCAGTCTTTCATCAACAAATGTCTCACACATTGTGTTTTTTTAGGTTTCCCCAGATATAGACACCAAAACAAGGGTTCAAGTTCACGTGCTGTTTATGAGATGTGATCCTTAGAAACCCCAGGAATGATGTGAAGAATTAAGATAAGGAGGGGAAGGCCACAAATAAATGATACATTATAAAGGAAGTTACCACTGCCATTAAATGAGAATATATTCCTCTAGGGAAGTCTAGGGGCAGTATAAAAGTCTTGGGAAGAAATCCCAGAAATATCTCAACTAAGAAACAAGGGAAATGAATATCTATAGAACTTTCATCAGTTGTCACGTGAATACTACCCCCTGTTCTGAAGTGTAACAGGACAGAACAGGCACCTGCTTCCAGAGAAAGCCTTTACCAAAAAAAAAAATAAGTAAAATATATATCCCTCCTGATGGTTATATGGGAAAAATAAACCAAGAAAAAGGAACTAGGAATGCTGAGATTTTCGATTTTCAAAAGGGTGGTCAGTGAAGGATTCCTTTCACCAGTGACATTTGAGCAGAGACAAGAAGAATGAGAAGGAATAAACCATGGAGATATCTGAGAGAAAATGGCCATTGGTAGAACTCTAACCTGTGGTTTCAGAGGTCTAAGAATGATATACAGATAAATATGACTAGAATACAGAGAGGAAGGTTGATGCTGAAAAAAAAAATCAAGGAGCTTTTGAAGGCTTAAGCACAGCATTGACAGGCAGGCTTACCTTTTAAAAGTAACCCTCCAGTTGTTCTGTAGTGGGATAGAAAGAACCTTGAGGAGGATTTTGCAATAGTTTAGGGAGAAATTATATTGACTTGCACCAAAGTGGTAATGATAAAACTGGTGAAAAGTAGTTTAATTATGGACAAGGAGGATTGTGAAGGGGCTGTCTTTAGATGCATAGACAATATATCTGTCATAATGAAAGGTACAGGAGAGTGGAGGAACACAGATACTAGAAGTGAGTGCATGAAGTCTGTGTGAGAGGAGAGAGGGAGGTAGGTAAGAAGGTATGTGTGTTTTGCCTTCTATTTTTCCAACAAAATATGAAAGTTATTAACTCATGGTGAGAAATGTGCCAGATGTTCTAAAGTATGGAGAGGAGAAGGGAAGGTATGAAATGGTTTCTAACAAAGTGGAAAGATGGAATGATTTAGAGCAGCGCTTCTTTCAGTATCTATGGTCAAGTGTAGTATTTTGCTTGTTTATTTTTGTTCTTAATTTCTAATTTCTCATGAGTATCTAAAACAGAATAAATACAAATTATTTGGAGAATGAAATAAAAAGCATACAACATGCACATCCATTTTTATTATTATCTTGAATGACATTATTACTCTGTCAGATTAGTACATTTTATAAAAGCTAACTATTGATTTCTATACTTACCTTTATATAGCCCTGGATTAGGCAAGTGTGGAAAGACTGGTAGCTAGACTAAGGTCCCACTTGATGTTATGAATTTTACTCATAAGTGTGACTTGGTGTGTTTCAGGTGTTTAATACTATTAACCACCGTAATCTTTGGTGGTTATCTTTTGGTGTATACTTTAATATTTTTTACAATATTTGATATTAGTTCTGTTTCTAAGACTTCTGTGACTGAAATGAAGATAAATATATGCAGATATGTGTGTATTACAATATGGATTTTAAAGGCGTGATATTTTATATTAGGATTTTGGATAAATGAATAATATAATAGTGTCATTGTGAATTATGTAACTATTTCATAAAGAAAAAATGCAAGAACTTTACGAAGTTTATGTTAACATTGTGAGCAAGTTTAAAAACTATATTTAAGATAACCTCCTTTTGAATAAATCACATATGTATTCAGAAATTTTGAAAATACACATTACTGTCAACAGAAGTTATCAATGATTTGCAATTTGGAGTTAAGTAATTTTTTTATCTTCTGAATATTACATAATATTCCAGTATTCATATTTTCATGTAGTTTACATAAGAGTAGCCTGGGTGGCTCAGTTAGTTAAGCATCCAACTCTTAATTTTGGTTCAGGTAATGAACTCAAAGTTCATGAAATGGAGTCCCAAGTCAGGCTCTGTCCTGACTGCATGGAGCCTGCTTGGGATTCTCTCTCTTACTCTCTCTCTGCCCCTCTTCTGCTCTCTCTCCCTCTTTCTCTCAAAATAAATAAATAAACATTAAAAAAGAAAGATAATGTTTACCCCATAGAATAGAATAATTATTTACAAATCACATAGTTGATAAGGACTTGTATCTAGAATACAAAAAAAAAAATTACAAATCAATAATTAAAAGACAATCAAACTAATAAGTGGGCAAAGAATTTGAAAAGACATTTCCTCAGAATATTTGTCAAGTGACCAATAAGAACATAAAAAGAGCACTATGCTCATTGAAATAAGTCAGACAGAGAAAGGCAAATCTGCAGACACAGAAAGTAGATTTTGTTTTATTAGGACTGAAAGTGTTATAGGGCTTTGCTAATGATATAGCATTTCTTTGGAGAAGGATGAAATATATAAATTGTGGTGATAGTTGTGCAGCTCTATGAAATACTAAAAAGTATTAGCTTGTACATATTATAGGGGTGAGCTGAATGGTATATGACTTATGTATCAATAAAACCATTCCAAAATATGTTTACAAATATGTATTAAACATCTACTACGTGATATACACTGCAAGTTACTGGGTTACAAAAATAAGAAAAAAAAAAACCTTAGTTCTGTAATCTTAGAAGTCTCATATGAAAAGGAAGAAATTTTCTTAAATGGAAATAACACATGCATTTTTAATTGTTGGAACTTAGGTTTACAACTTTTTTGTGTTGTGTATTTCATGTGCATTTAGTTTTCAGTTGTGTGCGTGTTTTTAAAGTCCAGTAATATTATGTAATCTATTATAGGGATCATACTTCTTTCTGTGTGTACTCAGGAATTTTATGACTGTGAATATTAATAGTTGCTTACCTCCAGTCCAAGTTGCTTTATTTGAAGTGAGTAAGTCTAAGACAGGTAAAGTTCTAATCTGATTTCTTTTCTCCTCTGTTTCTGTAAACTCTTTCCCTGCCCATGTCCCTGTGCCTGTACAGTTCAGAACAAGCCACACTAGTTCTATTAAAATGTAATTCTACTTATGGACTACCTTTCTCTCAATGAAAAATTGCTAAAATTTCATTGTAACATTGTTATAACAAAGATTCATATGGCTTCTTATTAAACCACTGTCTGGAAAGTTCCAAATTAAATTTTTGTTGTTTACATTGTTAAACCTCATACTTCTTAGTTAATTCCTTTCATACGTTACTGTGATCTTCTCTGACATTTTCTTACTGAATTAGGTTCTGAAAACAGTTTACTTTCTGAACAATTTACAGCCATGTGGTTAAGAGTTTCCTTATCTGACAACCTTGTTGTATATTATACCTGTTTATTTGCAAAGAGGCATGAGTGGTTCATTATCCATGAAATCATAAATGAAATATATTTATAAGCTGTCACACTGTACCCCATACTGAAGCATTCACTCCTATTAAATCACTATATTCTATGTTTCTTCCCATTGAAAGCTTATGATCTAAAACAATTCCTTAAGCCACAAGGGAGAATTAAGTTTAATACCTTATATAAAGGATGTGCACTACATAAAATATAGTGACCGAAAAAATGCCAAACTGTCAACACTATCAGTTTATAAGAAACTCAGGCTCATGTGTAGCTGACAAATGACTGGAAGATCCAGAGTCTCCATTATATAGATTAGGAATTAGTATTGTATTTCATGAAAATAAACTGTGATTTCTGAGGAGATTATCCTGGATTATCCAGATGGGCCCTAAATACAATCACAAGCACCTTTACAAGAGGTAGCCAGAGGGAGATTTGAAATAGAAAAGGAAGCAAAGTGACCATGGAGTCAGAGATTGGACTTAATAAGAATGCCTGCATTCACCAGAAATTCAATCAGGGAGTGAATTCTCCTCTAAAGCCTCTGTAGGGAGAACAGCCCTTCTGACACCTTGACTTTAGTCCCCTAAGATGCATTTTTGACTTTGACCTCCAAAATCATAAGAGAGGAAAGCCATGTTTTTGGTAATTTACTACAATAGTCATAGGAAACTAATACTAATAGATATGTACTGAAGAATTAAAGTTGAAATAAATGTTTTAAATTAAGAGTAGTGATAGCATAACCCATTGACTTTTTTCCCTTTTGGATTAAAGTTTCAGTACACAAATAATTTCAGAAGCTACATTTTTATGTTTATCTATTACTAGGGTATGTTGTAAGTAAAAACAATCTACTTTAGCACTCTACCTTAAATGATGCATGTGTATTAATAATGTTATAAAATATTAATTTTTAATTCATTGGGTTTTTTTTCCTAATGAGGCCTAGGAGAAGAATGTAATTTATGCAGAGATCTCTTTTTAAGTTATATATTACGTTTTAAAACATGCTTTCAGTGTGTTTGAATTAACATAAAAATGCAAATTTATTATTCATTAGTAAAAAATATGTTTTGATCTTAATGCTTTTAAAGAATGGATCAGATTTTTTTTCTTTTTTAAGATCAAATTTGGTGAATACACTTTTTCATAATTAACATCACACTATTTTAGACCTGGAAATATTCATAGAGGGCAGTTTTAGGTCTTTCATAATACAAATGAAGAAACTGGAACATAGAGAAGATGTGCACTTTATTTTATTGATGTGCTATAGAAAAAAATGTTACAAAAATTACAATAGTTTCACATTGTACTTTGAGAGACATTATAGTTTTTATTTTATTTTATTTTTTTTTTGAGGGAAAGAGTTGGGGAGGGGCAGAGAAAGAGGGAGAGAGAGAATCTTAAGCTGGTTCAACACCCCATGCAGTGCCAGACTTGGGACTTGATCTCACAACTGGGAGCTCATGACCTGAACTGAGGTCAAGAGCTGGATACTGAACCGACTGAGCCACCCAGACACCTTGAGATACATTATAGTTTTAAAGCAAAATAAATAAATAAAATTAGAATGAATACAGCAGTTCCAAAGTTAGACAGTTTGGTTTTTATATAGGTGGTAGAATTACATAGCTTCATCAGAAATCTTTCTAATTCTGGGACACTTGGCTGGGTGTAGTAGAGTGTGGGACTCTTGATCTCAAGGTTGTGATTTGAGCCCCACATTTGAGCATAAAACTCACTAAAAAAATCCTTCTAATACTAACAATTTCACAAGTAGGATCTATTTATTTGATTTATTGGAGAGAGTACCTAAATAGTTCCTAAAAGTAAGTCCTGTGAAAGACTTATCACTATATTAAATGACCATAGAGTAACGTGAAGTAAAAACTAACCTGAGCTTCACTCTAGGAATGCCTCAACTTTTCAGGAAGAAATAAGCATTAACTGAAAAGGCATATATGCTCCTCTGTTCCATTAACTCCTACTGTTGTCTGAATTATAGTCCTTAGGCTAGTACAAACAAGCAAAAGGAGTAACTGTCATTCTCCTTTAGGAGCTGGACTGTGACATTAGCAGAGTAGGCTTTCTTACATCTTTTCTTCACTTTTATCTTTCTGCAAACAGACTGAGACTTCAAATCACAATAACCACTAAGAAGAAAGTGAGAAGAGGGTGGGGAGTGGCTGTAGGGAGGGATGAGAGAGGCTGTGCAGAAGTATCAAAACACCATTAGTGAAGGTTTATACCACAAGATAAGACATTCCTGTGAGGACAGAAAGGAAGAACTTAGAGAACATTTCATAGGATTCCTTTATTGTTTTGTTTTGTTTTCGCATCAGCTCAGAGTTGCAGAATTCCAGGAGTTGGGACAAAGGAGATATCTTTGCTTATTACAGGGAATAAAATTAGGAATTGTGTACATCAACTTGAACTTATAATTTTAATATAAGACTAATCCATGAAAAGTAGAAATAATTTCCATCTAATTCTTCAGTCTCTGGACCAAGACCAAATCTGAGTATATTTAGATTTGTGTTTGTATCACTAAAGAGAAAATAACACAGAAAACAAAAACAAAGCAAAAAACAAAAAAAAAAAAGAAAAAGAAAATGAAAAACCACTGAAAGCCTCAAGTAGGTTATAAGTCAAAAAATGGGCTTCATTTTTTAGCATAACTTTTCAATAACTGGTGAATTCATATGCAATATTGGCTCCCTATTTCACCTGCTGCAGGCCAAGTTTGGAATTTTGCTGGTAAAATAGTAAAGAAAGAATTTTTGTACAATTTCTTTACAATCCAGCAGTTTAATTTTGTGAGGGTCATATTCATTTCTGTATAATATATTTATTAAAAAATATATACAGTTTTGCATTATATAATGTCTTGTATCCATTGATATACATGCAAAAAACTAATAAGTGAGGTAATGAGAGTAATGAATAAAGTGAATGTATTTTAACAAGCAGCGTGAACCAACAAATTTAACAAAACCTAAGAAAGTAAACAAAATAAAATAAGTAGCAACTTACCTTGTAAAATATATATCTGTATATTAATGTGGTTAATGATATTAAAACAAATAATAGGGGGGCGCCTGGGTGGCTCAGTCGGTTAAGCGTCTGACTTTGGCTCAGGTCGTGATATCATGGCTCGTCAGGCTCTGTGCTGACAGCCAGCTCAGAACCGGGAGCCTTTTTCCAATTCTGTATCTCCCTCTCTCTCTGACCCTCCCCTGCTCACGCTGTCTCTCTCTCTCTCTCTCTCTTTCTCTCTCTCTCTCTCTCAGAAATAAATAAAACTTTAGAAAAATAAATTAAAAAAAAACAAATAATAGGGCAAATGCTACAGGACAAAGCTTGCTGTTAATTTCATTTCATAGCTGTCCCCCACCACCCAGTTCTATGCACACCATATTCTTGAGGCTGAAAGGAAGTCTGCAGAGAAAAATAAAGATGGTTCACGTAACTTAAATCTAATAAATTCCAACCAGAAATCAGAATTAATAAGCTGAAGGAAAAAAAGATGAAATATGTTTTTCTGTGGAAATTGGATGATGAGGGAATAGGTTGAGGACAAGTAACTATTGACAGTTGTCCAACATACAAAATCACTCTTCTCAGAATAGTAAGATTTGTTCCTACCTTTGTGGAGTCAATAGATTACCAGACTTATAAATGGACTATGGAAGGAAGAGAGAAGACCCATCATATAAGCTCTACTGTGCCTGTTTTTGGTTCAATCACACTTTCCACTTTCTATTTTTTACAACTCATTTATAAGCACAGTCTGCTGAAATTAAAGGTATAAATGGGAACAACTGAGTCTGAGGTTAGTTTGGAAAGGTCAAATGTTTAAATATATATTTTCAAACACGCTCCACCCACTATACTCTTAGAAAGTGGCTTATTCATAGAAGCAAATATGTTTCCTATTTCAGTTGTAATGAATTACCACAAACATAGTTACTTAATACAACATAAAAAAATTGCTATCTTACAGTTCTAGAGGTCAGAAATCTGAAGTGGCTCTTTTTTAAAAAATGTTTTTAATGTTTATTTTTGAGAGCGTGCAGAGGACAAGGGAGAGGGGGCAGAGAGAGAGGGACACACAAAATCAGAAGGATGCTTGAGGCTTGAACTCTTGAAATGCGAGATCTTGTCCAACGTACAAAATCACTCTTCTCAGAATAGTAAGATTTGTTCCTATATTTGTGGAGCTCAAGTCGGATGCTTAACCAAGTCAGTCACCCAGGCATCCTCGAAATGCTTTCTGGTAGGGTACTAAAATCAAAGATTATGTTCCTTGGAGAGCCTCTAGGGGAAAATCTCTTCTGTATCTTTTCCATATTTGAGATGCTGCCTTCATTACGTGGCTTCTAGCTGCATTTCTCTAATGGCTCCTCCATTATCACATTCCCTCCTCTCCGTCTATGTCTGTTGTCACATCAGCTTCTTTACCTTCTCTGAGTCTTCTGAATCATTCTTATAAAGATCCTTGTGATGACAATGGGTTTACTCAGATAATCCAGGATAATCTTTCCATGTCAAGATTCCTAACTAAATCACATCACTTTTGCTATGCAAGGTAACATATCTGCAAGTTTGGGTGGCATAGGATGTGGAAATTTTGAGGAAGGGAGGAGTGGGTCATTATTCAGTCTACCACAGTGGGCATTAGTAGGAAGAAGTGGATAGAATGGAAGCAAACAACATAAAAGTGTAAGAATACTTCATCATAGATACAAGAAGGCAGCATAGTGATTATAACATGGCAAAGATGAGTGAGATATCTTTATGAAAGGAAATATTTCTTTCTTTTTTAAAAAATGTTTTTTAATGTTTTATTTATTTCTGAGAGAGAGAGAGAGAGAGAGAGAACAGAATCTGAAGCAGGCTCTAGGCTCTGAGCTAGTGCTTGGGGCTTGAATCCACGACTGAGATCATGACCTAAGCTGAATTACCACACTTTGAGTACAAATTTCCCTTTGAATGTCAATAAACTCTGCCAATGCCTATGTGCTGCAAAGTTGGACATTTAATGGACTGAGCCACTCAGGTGCCCCTGATATGTTGCTTTCAAAAAATAAGAATTTCTCCAATTTTTTTACAACAAAAAGGCTTAAGTAGAAAAATCTTTTAAAATTTTAAGATGAAATAATGATGTAATTTACAAAGGAAATATACCACCTAAAGAGATATTGAGCAAAAACATCAGTGAAAGAGTTGTGATAAGCCAAAGATGCATAGTTAAAAATTTTAAATGAACCAGTTACACATAGACAACCAAGATTTATAATTAATAAGTCAAGAAAGAAGATAAAATGGAATATAAAGTTATTAAGTTAACAATTTAGAAAAATCATAAGTTAGACACAATGAAAACAAATTTATTTAAAGATAGTTTATTGATTTTCAACTATATTAAAAAATAAGTGTAAGTGGAATAAGGTCACATTGGAAAGTAGATTAGAAAAAAATAGATGAGAAATACAATAGAAAAAAAAACATATGCTTCTAGAAGAAATCCACTTAAACATAAATATACAACTAGGTGAAAATCAGGAGATGTAAAATGATATATCATTATAACATTGTTCCAAAGAAAGAGTGGCTGTATTAATATGAACATAGATTTCAGAGAAAAGACTATTATTAGAGGGAAAATGGCCATCTTATAATAAAGTTATTAACATATCATTGCAATCATAATCCTTTTTAATTTATTTTTTATTTTAAGTAATCTCTACATCTAACAATGGGCTCAAACTCACAATCCCAAGATCACTAGTCACATGCTCTACTGACTGAGTCAGCTGGGTGCTCCTAAATCATAACTCTTAATCATAACTCTTTCTGCATATAGCAACAGAGTTTCTGAGAATATGAAGGAGAAAAAATGATAAAACTGCAAGGAGAAACAGACAAATCCATAATTATAGGTTGATATTTTAATATCCTGTTTTCTACAATTATAAGCAAATAGACAAAACCAGTGAGTATGCATAATATTAAACAAAACTGTTAACACAACCCAGCTGATTTTTAAATAGCAGTTCACCCAATAATGGCAGAATGCACATTTTTTTGCAGGTGACCATAGAACATGTACCAAAAAAAGCCATAAACTGGATTTTTAAACAATTCTCAAAACTACTGTGATTTCTATACTTTTAAAAGTCTGTTTCTTCAGATTTTGTTCCAATTCTTTGAATTAATACTCTTTTTTTTCTTTTCTTTTTTATACTTCTGTCAGATTCAGTTTTTGTTGCTTATAGATAAAGAATAGGACCTGTTCAAGGTGTCAATTGTGTATATTGGTGGAAATATTAAATACAGAGGTACAAATTTAGGTTAGGACCCAGAGAAAGTGCTTTGTATATAGAGAGATATTTGGATATCAAATCAAGGGAGTGAGTAGGATTTCTGACAGACAAAAATACATATATAACACAAAATATTGGGAAAAATGCCAAGATGTAAGTGCTTGACAAATTATTAAGGTTAAGTAATTTAATGCATAACATAAATGCATGATGTTCTGTATGTTAACAGCAGGAATAACCTTATGTTTTATTTAAACTGAACAGTCTTCAGGAATCATGGATTTTCTAGATCTGATCTTGAAAAATATATATACTTATAGCTGAACTAAAAGCAGGGAATAGAAAACTCTGATCCTAAACATACATTAAATTGATTTTCCAAATCTTAGAGACATACATATTTTACCTTACCCTTTAAAAAAAAAAAAAAAAAAAAAAAAAAAAACAGGTGTTATCTGTCTTATGTAGATGTGCAATATTCTCTCTTACTAATCTATTTCTGAATACCTTTTTCTTTTGTGCCTTACAAAAAAATTTAAAAACTCATAAGAAACATGATAACCATACAACAAAATCTGAAATATTTCACACAAAGCAGTATGAGAAACAGATAACATTGCTAATGTTAACTTTCAATTGTAATTTGAAGCATCAGTCTCCTTGCTAACTACTTTGTACTCTTTGTTTTTCTCCTTCAGAATTTTGCCTTCTAATTATACACCATCAAAAAAAACCCTAAATCAATATAGACAAGATATCAGTGCTTTCTCAACTTCAGAAATGTAAATATATTACATTATTTTTGTGGCAACTACTAAAATTTCATGATAAAAAAAGATAGTAATTACTTAGCATTGCCAGATTCTGCTTTATCAGTATTCTGTAAAATCCAGTCCATATGAATCTATTGTTTTTTGTGGTCATTATTTTTTATAAGATTTTGAGGAGTCATTGTCACTTTTTAATACCCCAGGACATTGCAAGATATTTCTTCCCATATTTGTTTCCATGACCCTTTAACACATTTTACTCTTTCATATTGCTGCTATAATATTCCATTAATTACAGCTACCCTAACCACTTTCAATTACTCTTAATGTGATAAAATTCTATGTTGTGGAATTCTTGAAGAGTTTAATGTGGTATCATTCAGCTAATATCCTAAGATGACATTAATTATCTGATTTAAACCTGCAGAGCAAAAACACTTAGATGAGATTTATGTTAAAAAATTGTAGTTCAAGTATTTACTCATGTCTTTATTCAAGGAGAAGATAAGTGTTGTAGAGTGAGAGAGGATTGAGGAAAGAGAAAATGTAAATATATCAGTTCAAGGACATCTTGAATAATAAAGACCAAGGGCCTTGCCTTGTTTTCCACTTTAATCATGAATTACTCTAGAATAACTTTGATTTTATAATGTTAAGGAAGACATTTAATGGGTATGAATATTTGGCATGTATATAGCCTTTCTATCTTCCACACACTTAGCTAATTAATCTTTAAAACACTCTTGTGAGACAGATAAGTATTATTATACCTATTCGACACATAAAGAAATAGATACACAAAGAGAGGTTAAGTGCTACAGATTTTAATGGCAATATGGGAATCAGAAATCCCAAATAAAATGAGATTGCACTCACACTTGACTTTAATTCTCCGTATTAAGTCAACAGCTACTTAAGACTATAATGCTACAGAAAGAATGGGTTTGGCCATAGGCAGTGATCAATAGCTTTTGCTTGGAGTAGTGAAGAAATAATTAACAAGAACTTAGTAATAATAGCAGGGTCATTTAGACATGAAGGAGAATCCCAACATCAGTAGATAAGTTTTCCTTTTTCCTTTCCTGTGCTGAGTGAAGGGAATGCAGCGCCATTTTTCTAGGACTAAAGTCTCTCACCAGTGGTTTGATTCCCTTTTTCTCCAGGCATCCCTTGGATCTCACCCTGCCATAAACACTTATGTTTCTCTATTTTCTTGACTTCACTGTTTGTTCTCCAAATCTATGGTACTTATACTTGTTCTATTGACAAACTTCTGAAAGACATTATGAATTTTACAGATCACTGCAACTTATTTATTTGTTGTCATTTTAATGTAATCTTTCAAACTTTAAACAGTGTTACTTAAGGAAACTTTGGTTCTATATGTAGGCAATTAAAAATGAAAAAAGTCTTTAAAATAAGCTATCAATTAAACATGACTATTTACTTTGGATTTTCTTGTTCTAAATTTCCAAAACTTCCTTGCAGGCAAGTGATAGCCTGTGCCAAATATTTAAGAAATATTTAAGAAAAACAATTAAAATTAGAATCATTAGCAATTAGAGCCATGACTTGCTTAGTGATAAAATTTTGATACTAATCCTATTAGCAGTTTTAAGTATTTGGAATATGCTCTGTCTCATAGTATACACCGGTTCCATTAGACAAAATTTGGTAACTACTAACCTGAAAACACACACACACACACACACACACACACACACTACTCTTCCAACCTAAAATTACTAGTTTTGACTGTAACCTTATAAATGGCTTTTCTACCTTTCTTTCCAAAACTGCCTTATAACTTGAAAGATAAACCATTTTGTTGCTATTTCTTTAGCCTTTTTCAGTCTTACACAATTTAGTTCTAACTTTGTTTATTGAAAAATACTCTCAAAGTAGCAAATCACAACTTTATCACAAATTCAAATGGACTTCCTATTCACCATTTTACTCAAATTCTTTATAGCATTTTCTATTGTTTGATACAAATACTCAAGTTCCTCTCAGTCCACAGTCCTCGCAGTAACCAAGCTTTGTAGTTTCTATTATCCTTTTGGGTAAATTTCTTCTGTTAGAGCCTCTATCCTTCTCCAAATATCACTTTCTCTTGACTGAACTCTGAAATTGGCTTCCTAACTGACCTTGAAGCTTCCAGTTCACTCTCACAGCATCTTAAAACCACCCTCTTCCACCCATGGAGATTGTATAACATGGTGGTCAAGAAATCAAACACTGGACATTGTTCCTGATTTGAATCCTGGCTTTGTCATTTATTAACTACTTGTACTTGGGCAATTATCTGAGGTCTCCTTATAATTTCTTCAGCTGAAAATGCTGATGAATGTGAGAAACTCTCATAAAATTGTAGTTGCTGTTTTAAGAACTTGATGATGTTTGCTAATGTTATTCTGACAGGATACAAGCCTGAATACATACACTTGATTTCAATTTTTCAAATACTGTTACTTCTTTTTGTTGTGTTTTACTTTAGTATTATAGATTCTTCCTTTTTAGTTTTTTCATTCCTACCACAACCGTAAACTAGGAATATTGTCACTCACTCAATATATTTTTTTCTTTCCTATCCCATAATTTTTGTCTTCACTTTATTTCTGTTGGATTCCCCTTTCTGTCATCTCAACTTCTCAAAAAAATCTTAATTATATTCTGGAGTGAAGATAATAATGTTACCTATTCAGTGAAATTGACCGTAAACCAAGCTGGAACTCAACCATGAATTCAGCAAAATCGTGGAATATAAAATCAATGCACAGAAATCAGTTGCATTTCTGTACACCAATAATGAAGCAACAGAAAGAGAAATCAAAGAATCGATCCTAATTACAATTGCACTAAATCTATATATTATCATTTAACATTTCCAACTTGAAAGTCTAGCTATAAGTTTTGAAACAATTTTCTAGAAAAAATACTAAATGTCTTATTAACAGTTAGTTATTATAATAATTTATAACAATATCTCATCTAAAAAGATTTTTGTGTCTTAAAATATGTAAAGATATTGGGTTGTAGTTTGACTTAAATTCATAGTAGTAGAGAAAAACATTATCAGATAGCATTATAGAGTTTATAAGATTAACAACATGAAGCTATATATAGAAAATATCTGAGACTAATTGTATGTTCTTTGGGGAAAAGACTATGTTGAATAAGTCCCCAAAAATCACACAAAAAAAGAAGAATAGTATTGACAAATTGAACTTTATTCTGCCTACTATAGACTTAGTTCTAGCATTTAATTAATATTATGAGATGATTTCTGTTTGGATATGTGGATGGTTTAAAATTCCTTGAATGAAGTATTATTTCTTTGTTATTTTTAAACTTTAGTTCTTCTTCTTTTTTTTTTTTTTTTTGATTGTTGGGTACTATTTTATTTTATNGCTGAAGGCTTCTCATAGATGGCTTTGATGATGTTTAAGTAGGTTCCTTCTATCCCAACTTTCTCTAGAGTCTTTATTAAGAAGGGATGCTGTATTTTGTCAAATGCTTTTTCTGCATCTATTGACAGGATCATATGGTTTTTATCTTTTCTTTTATTGATATGATTTATCACATTGATTGATTTGCGAATGTTGAACCAGCCCTGTAACCCAGGAATGAATCCCACTTGATCTTGGTGGATGATTCTTTTGATATGCTGCTGGATTCGATTTGCAAGGATCTTGTTGAGAATTTTTGCATCCGTATTCATCAAGGATATTGGCCTGTAGTTCTCTTTTTTTGCTGGATCTCTGTCTGGCTCTCGCTTTTTACCAGCCACATTTCATCAGCTTCCAAGGCATTACCAGTTTTCACACTGAGATGAAACATTTCTAATTTCCTCTTTAGTTTAATTCTGTCTTTGAAGACAAAACAGAGTGAATCAGCTTTTGCTTCTACATGAAAGTATCCAAATATTTAAAGATTTCAACCCTGTCTTCACTAAACTTTTACTCTCTTTTTAAGTTCTCTAGCACTAATTTTTGCAGACATTCCTTATGATACATAATCTACAGGTACTTAAATTGGAGGTTAGTTTTCTGTTAAACATTAATTACTTAGATTCTTATTGAAATTGTGTGTTTGGAATTTATCATAATCTTTGACATATAATCTGATCAGCAGGATTACTTTTGATTGACAGAATTTTATGCTTTATAAATGCATATTGAGTTTGCTTTAGTTATGCATTTATTCTAGTTATGTGCTAATTAGCTTGCATCTATATAAACCATTGGTGTTTAAACATGAAATCAGTTAAAAACCTGATTTGTTTTTATCTCACTGCTGAGATCTTCCCAAACTGTGCTGATTTTGTTAGTTTGTATTTTGTTTGTTTTTTTCCTCCCCCAGACTAAATTTAGATCATTACAGCTAATTCTAAAACGTTTCACCTCATTGATTTGGTTTGTGTGACATTCAGCCAGATTATTTTTAATTTTAGCTTTTTGATCTTTGTGTTTATATATCCTTTCCTACTTTGCTGTCTATAGTTGTTTTTTTGCTGTTTTAAGATCAGACATGGCTTTTTAACTGACAGAATCACACTTGTTTTAATTGACTTATATACATATTTTTATACTTTTAAAAATCAGGCTGCTAAAAATACATATTGTTTTTTGATGTAAATAAAACTCTGGGACAGGAAAAGAAAACTAAAATGACACCAAATATATATATATATAATATATATTTATTATATATATAATAATCATATATATAATTACATATATATTTATAAATCATTCTGTCATTGAAGATTAATTTTCACTATTTCAGAGTTTTATAAACTATATATATATATAGTGTGTGTGTGTGTGTGTGTGTGTGTGTTTATATACGGTGAGAGAAAAGAATTGATTATATTATTGGTTGTCTGGCATGGCAGTAGGGGTCACATTGTTCATGGGAATTTTTTAAGGAGATGCCCTTCAGTAGGTGAATGGATACATAAACTATGATATTCAATAGAATATGACTGAGAGCTAAAAACAAATGAGATCTCAAGCCATAAAAAGAAGAAACTTAAAATTCATATTAGTAAATGAAAGAAACCAAAATGGAAATGCCACAAATGGTGTGATACTAACTATATGGCATTTTGGGAATAAGACAAACTATGCAGACAGTTAAAATATCAGTGGTCACTAGGAGTTAGGGGACATGGAGTGATGAATCGGCAGCACATGGAGGATTTTTATGGCAGTAAAAATACCGTGTGTGATACTATAATGGTGGACAGATGCATTTTACATTTTGCATTTGACAATGGCAATAAAATGTACAATACCAAGGGTTAACCCTAATGTAAATCATGGACTTGGGATGAATATGGTATGTCATTATAGGTTAACCAACTGTGACAAAGGTACTACTCTGGTGGGGAGTGTCAATGGTGGGGGAAGATATGCATATGTGGGGGTAGAAACTACATGGGAAATCTCTACTTTCCTCTCAATTTTGCTATAAGTGTATAGAACCTAAAATGGGACATTTTTTAGAAATACAAATACATGGAGGATTTTGATACCACTCTATTAGTAAACCACACAACATGGAAGATAATTATTATGTATTTAGAAACTTAGAAACTCACGTTTAGTTGGCTTGATTTACTTGTTGCAAAGAGGGAAACTATAGAATGAGGAGTCTTGGGAGGTGTCAGTGAAAGGATGTGGAAAGGGCTTGTTACAGGATTACTCGATGCTTTCGTGGAGAGTTCAAGGATGCAGGGCACTGCTATAAATTTGAGCTCTCAGAAGGTAAGTAAAATTCTCCAAGTGGTTATGTTAATAATTTTATGTAGAAGAGTCACTAAAGCTATGACTGATAAAGAAGTAAAATTCACTCACATTAACAAGGATAGGGAGATGCTTGTTGTTTCTGCATTTGTTTTTGTTTTAATTTCATGGCATAGTCAGTGATGTCTGTGTTTAGACATGATTATAGAGTGTTCTTGTTGTGTCCTGGATGCTCACTGTTATGGAATGGCCTTGTCTGATGGTGTTTTGTGAAATTGTTCATGTTTAACAGGGAATCACCATGGTCTAACTTGAGTATTAGGCTATTTTTCAGCCATCAGAGAGTTTTTTCTTCTTCTCAATACCTTGCATAGGAAATAAAAAAGGCTGATATCAATAAGTAACATAACTATCTTATGAAATTAAAGTGGAAGAGATGTATCTTTCTAGTGTATAGAATGAAGATGTTACATTGCTTAAACTGTATACAAGCAGAATAGAAAGAAGAAAATAATAAAGTGTTGTATGTAATGCAGTGGTTAAGAGCTGAAAGTGAGAAGCCAGGCTGCCTTGTTGCAGATCCAGGCTCCATGGTATACTAAGTGAATGACTTTGTGCAAGTTTCTTAACCTCAGTATACTTTAGTTTCCTCCTTATCTCAAATGCAGATAACATCATGGTACTTCTATGAAGATGACATATAGAAATACATGGAAAGTGCTTAGCAAGTGCCTCATTCATAGTCAGCAATACATAAACACTTTCTATTTTGATTTTTAAGAATATTTTAAATGTTTATTTTTGAAAGAGGGAGAGAGAGACAGACAGACAGAGCATAAGTGGAGAAGGGGCAGAGAGGAAGACACAGAATCTGAAGCAATCTCCAGTTCTGAGCTGTCAGCACAGAGCCCAAGGTGGGGCTCAAACTCACAAACCCTGAGATCATGACCTGAGCCAAAGTCAGATGCTTAACTACCTGAGCCATCCAGGCGCCCCTAAACTCTTTCTATTGTTATTATAAGAACAGATATGGAATTTTTAAAAAGTGAAGTTTAGTTTTTTAAAAGAATATAGATATATTGTAAAATAACTGTCACATTATTAGTAGAGTATTTTATCTGGGGCAGAAATTCTCAACAGTTATACTTCACATAGTGTAGGTAGAAAGGGACCAGGCAGGTCTGTGGTAGCTGGATTCCAAGTCCAGTCACCAACACCAGGTAGCATTCTCTACCCCAATGCAATGTTAAAAAATACAATTTTCTATGTCCACAAGACAGGAAATAATTTTGGGGAAACATTGTCTACAGTTAAACATAACTGTTTTTTTTTTTTTAATTTCATAAGAAAACTTGTATAAGTCTATTCATGGCTAAACTGTTTGGAAACAGTCTCAGTGTCCTTAAAAAGGAAAATGAATACTTATCAAATAAGGCATTTGAAATGGATGATATATAACCTTTTTTGATCTACAAAAAGAACAGTCATTATTATTCTGCTATGTGCACACAGTAGAATAGAAGTTATCTATTAAAAAATGAACTGGAGTTACAGGTATCATTATGGAAGACTTTAAAAAATATATCAAGGGAATACAAAAATAAGTGACAAGTTTAACAATAGTTTCATTACATTAAAAAGGTTTAAATATTATTATTTTAAATATTTGAAGGTTTAAATATTATTATTTAAAATAATATTAGTTGTTGTTTCAGGATACTTATTTCTGTAATAAAGGTTTTAAAATGTCACTGTGAAGATTAAACACCAATGTTAAGATTATGTTTACATCTAAGTAGAGATAAATTGGTGTAGATTTCTGGTTAAGAGAGTAGGCTGAGTGAGTGACAAAAGTAGGTGAAATTTATTTATTTGGCTGGTTAATCACTATTTCCATATCTCTTTTCTCTTTCCAAATTCCTCTATGGATATATACTTGTTCTTTCCCAAACTTGTGAAATTAAGAATTTCAAAGATAAATGAATGTGACACAATTCTAGTAAGGTGTAGTAAGATTCTGTTGTGGGTTTTCTAACTTATTTTCTTAATAAAATTGATACTTTGACCTCTTTTACTCTTCAGCCTGAATGATAATTGGTAAACTGGGCTGGGACATCTATAATTGACACTGAAGAAAGAGCCAATATGACTGTATACACTCCAACTCTAATATGATTGAACTATTAAACCAATTCCAACAATTATTTACTTCCAGACATATTCTTATTGAGAAAATACATTTCAATCTACTTCTTAAAGCAAAAAAATATATACTCCTAACTTTTTCATTACGTAGATTTTTTAAAAATTCATTTTTTTCATCAAGAAAATGACTATAATGCAGGCACCTTCTCAAGAGTTTCTGAAAATTAAATAAAATAAAGTATTTAAATGTCTTGGCTCAATGTATGGCATGTCATTGGATCTCAGTAAATATTACTTAAAACCAAGTATCTAACTTTAAGAACCAATGGGCTATGAAAAAGGGAAGGGTATTTAATGAATAAATTTATGTATTTATAGTATTTAATGAATGTAAAATAACTGTCATCAAGGGAGTCTGAGAAAGAGAAGCCTGAAGAATAAATGGAGGATTCACAACTGATAATTTTGTTATTGATTTCTACCGAGCTACAGTGTAGGATCCTTGAGTCCAGAGTACGTAGCCTACTCATCTTTTATCCACTCCATATTTGAAACAATTAAAGAGTTAAAAAATGTGCAGAGGCTTAAGAGGACAAGAAGTTGTGCGATGACATTAGATGTATGTACTTAAATATGCAAATTCTAATACATATTTAATTTAATTTAATTAAGTTGAATGCAGCATTTTACACTCGGCAAAATGCTATGACTATGAAAATTTATTTTCTTAATGATTTTACTTTTTAAGTACATTAACTAAGCAGTCATCACTTCCACTGATAGATTAGCCATGATAGAAGCATTTCATGACCTTTTGTTCATATTAAATTATAGAAAAGAGTTTACCTATCCAGAATTGTCTAAATCCTTGGAGAAAATAAAGAGCTAATATCACTATCCATTAATCTTTTCTCCCCTTTGGAAAGGTCTTTGCTTAATAGAGAAATCACAACTTGAATTTTTCCTCCTTGTCAATACAATCTCAGTCATCAGATATGTTCTCCCTATTGTGCAGTAAAGAATGCTTGTCATTCCACTACAATCAAAGAGAAATTGAATTAGGTCAGCATCTATTCATACTCCAACTTCCTCTTTCAGAAAATGGAAAGCAGACACTTTTGTGAGACATCACACTTAATAGAAAGACCTAGCAATTCAGAAAGTCTATATATCACTTGAAGGAAGTAAGAAAACTAAAAGAAAGATTTTATCCTTTGCTCTTTAAGAATATATCTTCTCAAATAAATGCAGAACAAGCACCTACTATTTGAATCCATATAGACACAATTCATAAAATTTACTGACCTTCTCAAAAACTGTAATCAAATTGGTAAGATTTAAAAGTGATGATTTTATTCCATTTTATATCAAAGCTGTAGAATTTGAATCTAGAATATAATATTTTTGTATGTGTAGAAAGTTTCTAAGTAATCATGAACAGTTGGTCCAGAATGGTAGTAGTTGCACATGATTTTAGATCTGCACAAATTGTGTGGATAAGTGTTGTGTAGATAGTACTGCTGATCTACTTTCTGGAAAGGTTGCTGAAATCCATTGCCCCTGAGACTTCAATTCAAAACTGGAAGTAATTGGGCAATATCAATTAAAACAGTAGAGAGAGGAACTTTGAACATTTACCACACCATAATAACAATAGTTAGAATCAAAATGTTTGGAACTTGGAAATTAACTAAAGGCTTGCAGCAAAAGAGAGAGAGAGACAGAGACAGAGACATTCAGGAAAGGAAAATGGCTGAATCTCAGGAAGAACAGTAAATATGTGGCATCATATTTACCCTATCCCCAGCTCTAGTCCTCAAATTTCAATCAGCCTTGAAAATAACAGCCTATATTACTTAGAGCAAAATGGGCAGGAGCTCTTTCAAAGCTTTATGCTCAAAGAAAATTCACCAGTTGACCTGCCTGTGGTTCCTGAACACACCAGTTTAAAGGTCTATCTTTATTTGACCTAGTGATAAAAACTTCTAGTGGAAGAATTGCAGCACATTTATCAAATATTTTAACATCATAACTTAAGAAATAAGCTGAAAAAATAAGCCGAGGAATAAGATAACTGTAGGGGCTTTGAAAACCTTTGATATATTTCTGGGAATTTGGAGGCCTCAAGCATAAATATAGCCATGCACATGTTCAGGAAAGACTTAAGAAGGTCTTAATCTTTCAACTCTTACTGAACTTTAACTTCTATAAAAGCAATAAGTTAAAGTAAAGCAGAATTATAAACTGCTTGGTAGGGAGTTGAAGGCATGCCCAAATATGCACAAAATCCCTCACCCAAACAGAGAAATTTATTGCTTCTAAATATTTAAGGAAACTTCTGTACAATAATTAGCTGATCACTATGCTAACCTAGTAGAAACTCAGTGGCTATATATGACAAAGATACAAAAGTTACAAATTTAGACAGAAAAGTCACCAAACAAATAACTACAATACCTATATTTTTTTTAAAAGAAGGATCTCAGATGAATGACAAAGGTTTTCACCTTCATATAGTGGCAAAAGAACAGGAAACTAAACCTAACATAAGCACAAGGAAACAAATAATAAAGATTAGAGTGAAAATAAATGAACTGTAGACAAACAGTAGTGAAAAACTGATCAGAACTAAATTATTTCTTTAAAAAAGATCAATAAAATTGCAAACTTTTAGATAGACTTACCGAGAGAAATGAGAAGTTTTAAATAACAGTATCAGGAATTAAAGAAAAGATATTCCTATTGATTTCACAAAAACAAAAATGGGTTAAATGGGAGTAACATGAACGATGACTTGCCAACAAATCAGATAACCCTAAAGAAAGTGAAGAAATTCTGAAGACAAAAAAAATCTCAGACAGACTCAAGAAAACATAGAAACCTTAAATAGACTTATAACAAGTAAAAAGGTTGATTTAGTAATCAAAATTTTTCCCTCAAAGGAAAGTTCACAATAAGGTAGCTTCACTGGAATTTTACCAAACATTATGTAAAAATTAACAATCCTTCACAAGCTATTCTACAGACTTGGGGGAAGAGAATGGCAAGGAGGACAATATTTCTTAATTCATTATGTAAATCAGCATTACCCTGAACTCAAAACCAATGTTGTGCTAATTGGTATGGAGTTTATTTTGTAATGAAAAAAATGTTTTGGAATTAGAGTATACTGATGGGTACACACCATGTGAATATACTAAAAGCCACTAAATTGTACACTTAAAAATAATGGATTTTTTTAAAAAAAAATACTGTTTTTTATTTATTTCTGAAAGAGAGAGACAGCGTGAGCAGTGGAGGGTCAGAGAGAGAGAGGGAGACACAGAATCTGAAACAGGCTCCAGTCTCTGAGCTAGCTGTCAGCACAGAGCCCAACACGGGGCTGGAACCCACCAACCTGAGATCATGACCTGAGCCGAAGTCAGACGCTTAAATGACTGAGTCACCCAGGCGCCCCTGGATTTTATACTATGTGAATTTGATCTCAATTTAAAAAAGGAAATCCAAATTTTACTTCTGTGATGTTATAAAATCTGTAAGTCCTAGAATAATAATATTTTATTGGAATATACCTAATACTGAAGAGAGAAGTTTGAATGAAGAATGAAGTAGAGACATACTGCAAAAATTTATTAAAAATTAATATTAATGGGGGTGCCTGGGTGCTTAGTCAGTTAAGCATCCTACTCTTGATTTCATCTCAGGTCATGATCTCACAATTCATGAGATCAATCCCTATGTCCAGCTCCGCAATGATAGCCAGAGCCTACTTGGGATTCTCTCTGTCCCTCCCCAGCTTGTATGCCCTCTCTCTCTCTTTCTGTCTCAAATAAATAAATAAATAAACATTGTTTAAAAATTAATATTAATGAATGGAGAAGAAAAGTATACATGTAAGTAGTATATTCAGATAAGTCAATTCTGGTGTATATCAGAGTGGGACTTATCATTCTGCATTGGTATTCTATATTATTTGTGGAATAACAAAGCAGAGACCTAGAAGAAGAAGCTTGAATAGCTCTGACCTCACTAAGGTCAGAATGTACACAATACAGTTGACCCTTGAAAAACATGGGCTTGAAATGAGCAGCCTCACTCATAACTACTTTACAATTTCTATCTCACTACATAAGCTTTAACTTCACATAAATGGTATCATTGATGTATATTCTTCTGGATCTGGTAATTTTTTTTTTTAAATCAGTAGTTAGTGTATTTTAATTGTTGAGTAGTATTCTGTTTTATGGGAAATCACAATTCAACTTCTCATTGAGGGACATTTGTGTTGTTTCTAGTTTTGTCTTTTAAAGGTGTTATAATGTCTTTTGAAGACATATGTTTTTAATTGTCTAAGGTAAATATCTGGTAATGCAATGCTCGGTTTTAAAAATACATAAGTGTTTAAGTTTACAAGACACTATCAATGAGTTTTCCAAAAAAAAGAAAAATGCCATTTTATGCTCCCAGCAGAAATTTAGAATTCCAGTTAGTCAATATTTTTTCTTGAGACTATTTTTCAAATAGTCTTCCAGTCTTTTTGATTTTAGCAATACTTGTGGGTAGTAGTAGTGCATCTCATTATGTTTTTATAGTTATATTTTTCAATGACTATTCTATGGAATACCATTAGAATTCCATTATGGAATACCATTTTCATGTGTTTATTGGTCGTTGGTATATTTTGTTTTATAAAGTGTTTTTTCAGGTTTTTTTCTCTTTTATTCACTAGTGTCTTTTGTTAACTTTTAATTATTCTTTATATAAAATTGACATGAATACATTGACAGAGTTAACTATAGCAATTTATGCCTAGTTTGTTATTTGCCTATTAATTTTTTCTGATGAGTTGATATTAATTTTGATGAAATTCACCATGCTGCTTTCTTATTTTATAGTGAATGATTCTGTATTCCTCTGACTACTCAAAGATTTGAATGTATTATTGTATTTTCCTTTAGAATCTTTATGGTATTACCTTACATGTTTAGGTCCATGATTCATAGTAAATTAATGTTTATGTTGTAATGGCTACTGTTTGAGGTTTTGAGGTTTTGTTCTGGTTTTTGGTATATTGTTTGTTTGTTTTCATACCGATATCAAGTTCTTCTATCATTATTTATTTACAAGAGTTTCCTTTTTGCCTTAAATTGATTTGGGATCTTTGTTGTATATGCACATATATGCATATCAGATTATCTAAACTTTCACTCCTTTCTATTCTTACATAAGTATTAATAGTTTTTAATGCTTATTTATTTATTTTGAGGGTGGGGAAGGGACAGAGAGAAGGAGAGAAAGAATCCCAAACTGGCTGTGCACTGTGAGCCCAGAGCCTGATGTGGGACTTGACCCCATGAACCATGAAATCATGACCTGAGCCAAAATCAAGAAATGGATGCTTAATTAATTAAGCCACCCAGGCAACTCCAGTATTACTAAATTTTATTATTGCAGCTTTGTGAAGGTCTTTAGGTGTGATAGATTTTTCCTCCCTGATTTTTCTTCTTGTTGAAGATTGCTTTTGTGCAACTCCATAGCTCTTTACATGAAAATGAACTTGTAAATTTTTTTAAAAAAGACTTCTGTAATTTTCATTGGGATCATTAGAATTAATAGACATATTAACAATATTGAATCTTCCAATGTCATATTTTCCATTGCTTTAGATATTTTTAAATTTTAAATATTTTACTACTATTTTCAAATTTTCATTGTAGAGGTCTCACACATAGTTTGTTATATTTATTCCCAGGTATTTAATGTTTTATAATAATACAATGAAAATATTTTTAAGTTGTTTTCAAAGTGTTGTTAGTACATAGAAATAATATTTATTTTTATATTGAACTTATATCCTGTGATTCATTACATTTTGTTATGAAGTTTAGCTGTTTTTTTGTTTTGCTATTTGTAATCCATATTTTTCAATGTACACATGTTGTCTATGAATCATGGACATATTTTTATGTCATCAATCTTTATGCTTGTATATTTTATAGATGCTTTAATGCACTGACTTATTGAATGCAAGTAGTAGGAGACATAGCTTTGCCTTCTGTCTAACCTTCAATGAAAAAGTTTCAGTATTTCTTCTTAAATGTATGTATTTTTAGCTAGTTTTTTTAGCGAGTGGACAAATGTACCTTATAAGATTGGAAACGTGTTTTTTCTTCCTATTTCTACTTTTCTGAGAACTTCTGTTACTATTACTACCAGTATTACCAGTACTGGTCCTAGTCACAACAACAATGGAGTTTTGAAATTTGTTAGATGCTTTTCTGCATCTTTTGAGATGATCATATAACCATACTCTCTCTGGTGAGTAATAATTACAAAGTCAATTATGGCTGTCCAGTTATGGCTGTTCATTGCTTTAAGTATCTAAGAAAGTTCATCTATTTGATTTTTGGTCTAGATTTATTTCTATTCCCGTATGTAGTTTCTGAGACAAGTATCTTAATGTGTGGAAAACTGTTAGAGACATTGTTACTTTCTTTCTATGCTACTAACATTTTTAAAAAGGGAGACTTATCTGTTCTAATCTAAGATTTAATTTTAAATAGTATTGTTAGTCTGGGTGATACTGTACAGCATACAAGATATTGTAATCCTTATTTGTAAGCCTTCAAAAACAATTTCTACTTACAATAGAAAGAATTTCACCTATAGATGTTCACAAAACATTTAAGACAAATTTAAACCAGTTTTTTTTTCTAATCATCTGAATCTTAACAAATTTAAAAATTTTTACTCATGGATCACACAGTCAATACCACTTATTTTAACTTTCTCCTTTCTGTATATAGTAACACTTAATTGTGCATGTAGTTTTCTTGGATATTATTATGGATATTTCTTTAATGTCTTACCTCAGAGCAAGTATCATATCATTATTTTACGCATTAACTTCAAAACTTTCTTTTTGATATTTCTCACCTCTTAACAATAATATCTCATTTGAGAGAGGAGAAGTTAAGACAGCTGTGTAGTAGGGGGACCCTTCACTAGTGTCATTCCTCAAGCATATCTAGATAAACATCAAATCATTTTTGAAAACCTAGGAAATTTATCTGAGAATTAAGAGAACAATCTGCATAATTTGAGGGAAAGAACATTACAGGTATGTGGTGCAGAGTGGAGATTTGGGAGAGAGAAAAGCCATGGTCCTGCCAAAGGGTGAGAGCCCTTTTTGCGTAGAGGAGAAAGAGAGAATGAGAGAGATCAGCACATTAGGTTTGCACCAAAGAAGCACTCCTTCCAAACCACTGATGCAGGAATTGTGAGAAATTGACTATTGCAAGTTCTTGCAAAGAGTGGAGCCAAAATTCTGTGTTTTTGGAAGTGTGTACCATTCACTGGAGTAGATGCAGGTGTGGCAGTGGTGCTCTGGGGGAGAAGAAGGGGAAGGTGGTAAGGAGACAGTGGATAGCTTGATGTGAGAATCCCCTGGATTCCCTGCGTCATGTTGGGAGAGAACATTCCCTTTCCTACAACACTTTTGAAAGAGGGTGTATTGCCTCCCCAAGGACAGAAGTCCTGGCTGGTGTCTTTATGCAGCTGTTCAATAGTAGGTTCAGATGCACACACAGAGAGTAGATAAAGTGGCTTCAGCTTTTCACTGTGATTTACTATAAACTCCAGGATCCTCTGCATCATGGGACTGCTTTTCTGTGACAGAACGGTGCCAAGTGCAGTGCTACAAGGCTCTCCAGAGGTTAAGGGTAGCCAGACCATGCCTTGCTGAGTCCTTTAAGATTTGAGGTTTTGGGGGCGCCTGGGTGGCTTAGTCGGTTAAGCGTCCGACTTTCCGACTTTCGCTTAGGTCATGATCTCGCGGTTCGTGGGTTCGAGCCCCGCGTCTGGCTCTGTGCTGACTGCCAGCTCAGAGCCTGGAGCCTGTTTCAGTCTGTGACTCCCTCTCTCTCTGACCCTCCCCTGCTCACTCTGTCTCTCTCTCTCTCCTAGAAATAAATAAAACATTAAAAAAAAAAAAAAAAAGATTTGAGGTTTTGGATTACAGTCTCCCACCAGAGAAAACAGAGAGTGGAGTGCTGTGGTGCTGGTCATGTCGACAGTCCAGGCATAGAATGGTTGAGGGCAGGGATCTGATGGAAACCTGTGACACAGGAAGGGAGATTGTTTGCTTTTCTGAGAGGGCTACTTGAACAACAGGGGACACCAGCTCCCCTACCTGAAGACAAGAGAACAGGGTGATGCCATCTTCCCTGTCCACCAGCACTGTCAAGTGTCAGTGAGCAACACAGTATTCTTAGTTAAGGATGGAAGTTCTACCAAACCCTGCACCTCACGCGCTACAGGGTCATCTTTACAAACACAGGTCTTATTGTGAGGCAGCACAGAGTCCATCTCTCTCAGAGGACCGACACAGGCCCCTGCATTCACCAAATCTGGAACCAGAAAAGACCCCGAATAGCCAAAGTAATGTTGAAAAAGAAAAGCGAAGTGGGAGATGTCACAATTCCGGACTCCAAACTGCATTACAAAGCTGTAATCATCAAGACACTATGGTACTGGCACAAAAATCTACGTACCTAGGCCAGTGGAACAGAATAGAGGACCCAAATGCACCCACAACTTATACAGTCAACTAATCTTTGGTGGGAAAGAATATCTAATAGAAAAAACAAATGGTGTTGAGAAAACTGGACAGCAACATGCAGAAGAATGAAACTGTCCCACTTTCTTACAACATGCACAAAAATAAATTCAAAATGAATAAAAGACCTAAATGTAAACTATTGGAATCCTAAAGGAAAACACAGGAAGCAATCTCTTTGACCTCAGCACTAGCAACTTCTTCCCTAAGGCAAGGGAAACAAAAGCAATAATGAACTATTGGGACTTCATCAAGGTAAGAAGCTTCTGCCCACAAAGGAAACAATAAACAAAACTATAAGGCAACCCACAGGATGGCAGAAGATATTTGCAAATGACATCTGATAAAGGAATAAGTATCCAAAATCTATTAAGAATTTATTAAACTCAACACCAAAAAGTGAATAATCCAGTTAAGAAATGAGCAGAAGACATGAACAGATATTTCTACAAAGAATACAAACAAATGGCTAACAGACACATGAAATGTGCTGTTATAAAAAATCCTTAACGTAACTCATCATCACAGAAATACAAATCAAAACCAAAATGAGATTCCACCTCACACATGTCAGAATGGGTAAAATTAACAACTCAGGAAACAGATGGTGGTGAGGATTCAGAGAAAGGGAACTCTCTTACACTGATGGTGGGAATGCAAACTAGTGTAGCCACTCTGGAAAACAGTATGGAGCTAAAGATAGAACTACCCTACAACCCAGCAACTACACTACTAGGTATTTATCTAAAGGATACAAAAAATACTGATTTGAAAGGGCACATGCAACCCAATGTTTATAGCAGGACTATCAACAATAGCCAAGTTATGGATGGAGCTCAAATGTCCATTAACTGATGAATACACATACAGGCATACACACATACCACGCAATATTATTCAGCCATGAGAAAAAATAAAATCTTGCTATTTGCAATGACATGAATGGAGCTAGAGAATATTATGCTAAGCAAAATACATCAGTCAGAAAAAGACAAATACCATATGATTTTACTCATATGTGGAATTTAAAAACCAAAACAGATAAACATAGGGGAAGGGAAAGAAAAATCAAATAAGATAAGAACAAGGAAGCAAACCATATGGGGCCTGACTCGTAACTATACAGAACAAACTGAGTGTTGCTGGAGGAAAGGTGGGTGTGGGGTTAAATGGGTGATGGGCTTTAGGGAGGGCACTTGTTGTGATGAGCACTGAGTGTTATATGAAAGTGATGAATCACTAAATTCTACTCCTGAGGCCAATACTACACTATATGTTAACTAATTTAAGTTTCAGTGAAATCTTGGAAGAAAAAGAAATATTTTCTCCTTTGAAAATCAAAATTTTCAAGTAGAAAAACAAAAACCAAAAATTTTCAGATATATGTTTTATGAACATCTTCAGCTTTAATCATAGTAGTATTCGAGAATATCGCCTGATATTTAGCTTATTGACATTGTGTTATCAGTCTTCAAAATAACTTTTTGGAGAATGAAGCATTAGAGAAAGATATCAATTCTCCCTTGTTTATTTATGTACAGAACTATTTAACAATTGGCTAGAGGAATCAGAGAAATGGAGAACAAAACATGCTGATTATGCATAAAAACTGTTGGAGAACATGGCTGTAATATATATGACCAAGTACAATTCTTCGCTCCACCACTGTCACCATCAGCATGTCAGTTTGCACTAAGGGAAGACCAAGTCAAGAGAAAGCTTAGATCAGTCGAGGAGGTTCACTCACATAGAATAGCTACCTTGCATTTGTCTGTGGCAAAAAATGAATATCTTTTATAGTACATTTTAATAGATTTGTTCCACTTAATCAATAAACATAGACTAGCTGCATCTCTAAAAAAATTCTGGTAACTTCTTTCCTTTTTCTTATGCCAACCTTTTCATAACTTTAATTCACTGATTCAAAATAAACAAACTGAGTGTCAAGCACCTTGCTAAGCCTTCCATTTAACTGGTGTTGGAAAAACTTCCTGTCCTTATGGAACTTACCATTTCTAAGGAAGGTTATTAATATCAAGAAATCAAAAAAGTATGAATATTATCTAAAATTATAATAATATTATAATGAAACATCAATTCTGTGAGAGAAAAAGAAAGAGACTTCTGTAGAAAATATAGTTTGGAAGGTTGATTCTGAAAGGCTTACGTTTTGGCTGAGAATTGAATGATGAATCTTAGCCATCCAAGGTAGGGAGAGGTTATGCAGTAGGGAGAAAGACATGGTCCGAGGTAGCATGTATGAATGTAAAGAAAGAGAATCAATATGAATCTGATGATTCAGGAAAGAGGCAAACTATGAGGTGGGAGAAGCATGTATAGAGCAGATCATGGCAATTATTATGCACTGATCAGATTCAAACAGCTTAAAGTTTGCATGAGGACTCGGGTCCCTGGGTGACTCAGTCGGTTAAGTGTTGTACTTTGGCTCAGGTCATGATCTCATGGTTCATGGATTTGAGCCCCTTCTCGGGCTCTGTGCTGACAGCTAGCTCAGTACCTGGAGCCTGTCTCTAGATTCTGTGCCTCCCTCTCTCTCACCCTCCCCTGCTCATTCTGTCTCTGTATCTCTTTCAAAAATAAATAAAACTTTAGAAAAAAAAATTTAATTTGCATGAGGACTCAAAACATCTGCAGTGATAACATGTTGAAATCTTTGAAGGTATAATTTGATTCTGGATAATAGTGACTAGTCCAGATGATATACTCTGAAATTCATTAGTAGGGACAATAATTTGGAATCAATGAATAATGGTGAAATAAGTTGCCTTCTTTAGTACTTAAGGTACTGCATCCTTATTTACCTCTCTACTGAAAATTCTCATTCTAAGCTAATTGCCACATGATACTTAAAAATTAATAGGAGATAAGAGAAGGAACAGAAACAAAACTCTGGGTTCTCTATTGGTTCCTGCTTAACTTCAGTTTTCTATTTTAAAAGGGTTAATGAACACTAGTTCTTTTTAATTTGATTTGAGATTTATACACAATATTTCTTACAATTATACAAGTGAACTCACTTTTATATATGATTTTTTAAAGGTAAATCTTAGGGGTACCTAGGTGGCTTAGTTGGTTAAGTGTCTGACTCTGGCCCAGATCGTGATCTCACAGTTTGTTGGGTTTGAGCCTCCCGTCAGGCTCTGTGCGGACAGCTCAAAGCTTGAAACCTGCTTTGGATTCTGTGTCTCCCTCTCTCTCTGGCCCTCCCCTGCTCATGCTCTGTCTGTCTCTCAAAATAAATAAACATTAAAAAATATTAAGATTAAGCCACATATCAAGAAACAAACTGAGTAAAAGTTATGCACAATAATACAAGAGATTATCTATTTATGAGTTGAAATAAATGTAAAGGTTCATTTGGAACCCAGAAATAATCTGTTACTAAAGCTCATAATTCAGAGAGGAGATTTTCTAAAAATGTTACAAAATTATCTAATGTAGGATCTATATTTTCTTTAGTGGAAACCAGGCAGAAACTGCATATGCATTTTGTAAAGCAAGTTGAAAAGTGAATAGTAAAAATCTAGAGGGACATTTATTTGAAAATGTACATGGAACAAATAAAGGCTTATTTTAAAATGCATGAATATGTTTTATTTATAATTCATATGTGAATTATGTTCATCTTGATTTAGAATAATAGTGATATTTAGGGATGGGCATATCATAATATTAACCATACTTTTAATTTGTATAAATGGATGCTTTAACATCCACCTAAGGTACTATTCACTATCCTTAATGAAACTGTGACTAATCTGTAGATATCTAGAGTCCTTAGATAGTTTTAAACCGTATGCTTTAACATTCACAATGAATATAAATGTTATGGTGGAGGAAGCCACCTTCAGATATAGCAAACTAATTCCGAGTCTGTTTGCCCTTCTTCACCCTTTCTTTCCCATAGAAATCACAATAAAGTTGCTTGCCCACAGTTTCTCCTTTACTCCTGCCTCCTGACAGATTCCAGGGCTTCCCCTGAGTGGCCCTGCCTGGTGTAGTGTGCATTCCCCAGGAAACTGTGAGTATAATAAAACCTTTAATTTGTGCTAAGTCTTCACATATCTTGATCTGCTCCTGGTCTTACCATACACCACTCAAGATAATATGATTAAAACAATCGTGTATTCTTAGATTATCTGACTTTATGTATGGTAGTGTAGAGCATGATAGTGCAATGTAATTTCTGGGGAGAAATATCTTCTTCTTTTTATAATGGTAACTGTGGGAAAAATTTAACTCTGTATTCATAATAATTTCTGTACCTGACTTAAGCAGGAGGCAAAGCAACATGTATTATATCTGAACCAATATATATTATTGGGATTAAAGTATTGCATACTTTCCAAAAATCTATATGGAGTAGGTATATACCTCTGTTTTCATGAAAATATCTCTTATTCTTTAAAGTAGCTCTCAAAATAAGGTATTGTGAAAAATTTCTTTTTGTGATTGTAACATGATAAATGAAGTCACTTTACTTTTATATCTAGGATCTGCAATTCTAATGAATTCTAGTGCTACTTGAGCTGAGTGGAGTGTGAATGGTCTAGGTCAATGTTAGTACAAACTGTAGATATTTTTTTTTCAACTTTTGATTAATGTAGTTTCTTGCTATTGAAAGAAACATGCATCAACTGTATCTAAGAGACATATATATCGTGATTGCCCTAAACATATATTCTTCAGTTTCCCATCTGTATTTTAAGGCTTTCTTATAACAAAGGTGAGCAGAAACTCTTCAACTATATTAGAGTAGTGGCGAGCCTGTTAGTCATACAAAAGATCAGCTGAAAAGAATACTGCTCTGTTTATAATAGCCCAAGCTATTTAGAGCCACATAAACATTCCCAAAATATAATCACCATCAAAACAACTACTACAGACTTTTACAGGATATATACAATTAAATTCAATATAAACTGTTGCGACTTTTATAACTTACATAAATATTTAGTCTAATAAAAGTTAATACAAGTTTACTACATAAATTGCTGTTAGTTGAAAAAAAGAAATGCACGTGGAATTACTTCTGTGGTAAAGGAAATGTGAGAATTTTGCATTACTCTCACCTTAAAGTTCACAGTGAAATGCCTACATGGGGGTGAATCAGGAACATTAGGTAAGATCTTTCAAAATTCACCGTGTGCAATATACTTTATTTTTCTCTGAAGTCTCATTTCATAGACTATTATTGGAAACAAAATAGTCTACTTGATGATGCAATGGACTGATTCAATATGTCAGATTCCATGTTCCTATCCAGTAGACTGACAAAAAGTCACTGGAATTTAATTTAAAATAGGACAAATCAAGCATTGCTTTATAAAGACCATTTGCATGCCAAGTAGGAGATCTTCAACAAAAGTACTTTTGTGGTTATCTGAGCACATAAATACCTGGGCAACTTTTAAAAGCTGAACATCTTTTTTCCTTTATCAAAATTATACTTTGAAGAGTAATCTAATGGATTATTTTTCACTGTTAAAACAGGTCTCAACTATTATGCAAGGAAAATAAAGTAGCAGTTCTACTTAATGGCAAATAGCCTTGCAATGTAAAGTGAATATAAATAGTTCTTAAAAAAAAAGACTTAATGAATGTCTTTCATATTTTCACACCATTACAAGAGCTTATCTGCTTAGTTGGTCTGGAATTAACTGGGAGTGTTATAACTTTATCACCTTTGGAAGACTTTAATATATCAAAATAATATTAAATTTCAAAATAAATTTGAGGATTTCTTAGATTTATTTATTTTATAAATAATCCTGTGATACATGCATGTGTTTGTACATATAAAAGTAGAGATATGTAATACTAATTGGCAACTAAAATTCATTTTAGGAACCTAATGAGAAATATAACAATCCTGATTTTAGACTATATTTTAGGGGAAAACAGATGTATACACTTAAAATCCTCGTTATGTTGTAGTTATAAAAATGTGTGTATTATTATTTTTACTCTGATCAAATACAAGTCAAGAATTTTATATTTCTTCTACTTTTATATTATGAAATCAAGATGTTTTTTTAAACATAGACTCAATGAGAAACTTCCTCCTTATTAAATATACATTCTCCATGAGGATTCTCATCCACATATGGGAAATAAATATGTAAAATCACTAGCATGGTCAGAAATTGTTTTCTCAAACAAATCTGATTTCTAGGTAAATAGTAGCTTTCCATAAATGAAGAAATGATGATGTTGTTCTTGTCATTTTGCATATTTGCAGTGTGTACTCTGCCCACTTGCTTCCTTTCCATGTGGTTATCGCATTGTTCCTGTGCTCTCCTATATTCACATTGGTTGCATACTTGGGCACACTTCATAGCAACTTCCTATTTAAGTCACAGCCCTTGAAATAAACAAATGGTCAAACAAAGAAGAAATGGCAATGCAGAATAGGGAGCATCATACATGCTAGTGTTTCCTTGTTTGAATATTACAAAATTCATTTTTGGATAGTGAAAAAGTAAGATGATAAGAGGAAAAAAGTAATTTAGAAGCTGGTGGGGGAAAAATAAATCATTCACCAACATAAAAGAATATTCTCAAAGCTTGTTGGACAAAGAGAACTAGAAAAAGAATGAGAAATGTAACCTCATTTGCATTAACAATTTACATTATTCTTCTCCATGTAATTTTAATATGTTATGTTCAATTTAAGGGTATATGACATTCAAGGCTCTCAGATGTCCTCTTCTCAGAGCATAGTCAGAGGAATTTCTAAGAAAATCTAAACCATCGATGTAAGCTAGAGGGATAAGCAATAACGGAATGATTTGGTTTAGAATGTTTTTACCTTAAATAGAAAGAGCTAAGTAGTACAAAATACTCACAAAATCTAATAAAAAATAGATCGCTTCTTATTACAGAATTCCCAATGAATAGAATTCAGTTATATTTTTCCTTTATCAAAACATATATTTTACAGTTGACATAAATCAATGATCTTCCCAACACATTTCACTTTCCTTTCACTTTTTGAATCTCTGCATTTTCCCTCTAATATTCAAGCACCTTCATTCTTACTCTTGCTCTCATGCACACACAGCAGAACTTAGGCATTTCTAATTCATTGATAAATCAGACAGGTGATTGAAAAGTTACTTTCCTAAATTGTATCTAACTTTACCAGAGTACACACAGAAAGAAAGAAAGAAAGAAAGAAAGAAAGAAAGAAAGAAGGAAGGAAGGAAGGAAGGAAGGAAGGAAGGAAGGAAGGAAGGAAGGGAAGGAAGGAAGGAGGAGAGAAGTATAGCAGATTAGAGATTGGCTATGGTGAACAATGAATCTTATTATGTAAAGGTTATTTTTAAAAGGCTATGTAACTAGTGAATAACATTTTATTTTATTTTAAGTTTTTAAATTTTAATTCCAGTACAGTTGTCATACAGTGTTACATTAGTTTCAGGTGTATAACCTAGTGATTCAACAATTCTATACATTACTCAGTGCTCATAAGTGTGCTCTTAATCCCCATAACCTTTTGACCCCTCCCCCCCCATATCTCCCCTTTGGTAACTATCTGTCTGTTCCCTATACTTAAGTGTCTGTTTCTTGGTTTGTCTCTCTCTCTCTTTTTTCCCTTTGCTTGTTTGTTTTGTTTCTTAAATTCCACATATGAGTGAAATCATATGATATTTGTATTTATCTAACTGGCTTATATCTTTTAGCATTATAATTTCTAGATCCATCCATGTTGTTGCAATGGCAAGATTTCATGATGAATAACATTGTAGAGTGAGTAGTATAATATACCAAATGTAGAGAGCAAATTCTCACATCACAATAAAAATATCATACTAATTATTAATGTTGATTTTAAAAATTTTCTGTTGATGTTTGATTATTTTAAACTGTAATGGAGGACACAAGAATTGCACTGCTAATGAAAGTGGAAAAAATGTATACATTATAAATGACTTAAGGATATAAGAAACTCAAGACTCTCAAATGCTGCTAGTATAAATTAACAAAATCATTTAGTGAAAAAAGTATTATATTCTATGAAAATTTAAAAGGTATACATTCCAAGACCCAGCAATCCTACCTATGTATAGTTGGTCTAGAAACAAATACATTCAGGAAGAATGATGCCACTTTTTATCCTAAAGCCTTTTGAAGGTGGCTTAAAGAAGACCCACTGGGGGAATTTTTTTTTTTAAATTAATTTTTAGAAATATTTGAGAGAACTTTAGAAGTATTTTACTGAAATTTGAAGGATGGGCCTTATACTGTGAAGGCTAGAAAGGTTTTTATGCTACACTCCCAGTCTCCATATTTGTAGGTATAAAGGAACCCCAGGTTCTTTTAGAGCACCTTTGGGAATGAGAGAGAGAGCACAGATGTGGGACCATCCTGGATTGTGTCTAAGAGGGCTTCCTGAGGGGGGATCTCAACAGACAGAGAGATAAACAACTAAAAGCCCATGAGTGAAAGAAAGACCAAAACACATAACTCAGAGACAAGATGCCCCACATCAGTCAAAAGAACTAAAAAAGAAGAGTCCAGCTGGGAGCCTTTAAAGTGCCCAGGAAAGCACCCCCAAGGGTAAGTCACATTTAATTATCTGTCACTCTCCAGACAGCTTAAATTGTAAAACCAATAAGAATCTTTTTCCCCTTTCCTTTACTTGACAAATGGCTCTGGCCAGTGGGGACAGAGATGAGCTTAGAGATTTTAAACTTATGGTAAGAAAATACAAGGATCCTGCTTTCTTTCCCCTGGAGCTTCAGCCTGGAACAATCCCAAATGGTTAAAACAAAAAGATCTGAAGCTAAAACTTGTAAAATGTTGACTATCACAGGCCTAGATAACTTATTTTCAAAACTGAGGGTTTGTTTTCTTTCATGATTAAAAGTAAACAAGGGGTGTTTTATTACCAGAGGATGACCACCTCAGTCTCAAGCCAGTCTAAATCTCCATGTAGCTATAGGGGACATTTACCCCCACAGAATAAAGTTTAAGGACAGAGAGAAAAGAAAATTAAACTATGTTTTAATTGCAATTCATACCTAATGTTTGTTTTACATGTTGTTTAAAGATAGTTAACAGGTGAAAAGAGGAAGTTTCACAAGGATACAAAGAAAAGGATCTCATTTATATTTTTAAAATATATTGGTATATGATATTAATAGATATATCACATAAATACATACATTATACAAATGAAGAGTGAAGGTCCCCATGAAGGTCTACTACACTTAGGAGAGGCCACTTCTGTGCAGGAGGGAAAAAAACTTCGATTAGGGGGATAAAGGGGACTTGCAGTTGTGTACAAGTTTTGCCAGTTTTTTGTTGATTTTTGATTTTGGAATTTTTGTCAAAATTGATTTATTTTTTGTGTATTTAATGATGCATTTAAAAATTGCTCAGGGGTGTTTAGGTAGCTCAGTCGGTTGTGCATCCTATTTAGACTGAGGTCTTGATCTCATAAGTCCTGACATCAGCCCCGCATTGGGCTCCGTGGTTACAGCTCAAAGCCAGAAGCCTGCTTGGGATTCTGTGTCTTCCTCTCTCTCTGGCCTCTCCCACGCACTCTGTGTCTCTCTCTTCTTCAAAAATAAATAAACATTTAAAAAACATGCAAATGCCCTTACCAAAGTTCCTAAAATCTTAATATTTTTAATTTTAAGTATTACCATGATAATTAGCATAGGAGGTCTTTAAGAGTGACTTTTAAAGCATGACTCATTGCTTTTCTGAATTATCTGATGCTCTGAGCTCCACTACAATCTATTCTGCAGGTCTTCTCAGAAAAATATTTTCTTGACATTTCCCTCTGCCTTTAAAATACTTTTTATTTTGATTTTTAAATTTATTTTGAGAGAGAGAGGGAGAGAGAGAGAGAGAACAAGCAGGGGAGTTATAGAGAGAAAGGGAAAGAGAATTTTAAGCAGAGCCCACTCTGTCAACATAGAGGTCATTGCAGGGACCCTGCGTGGGATTCTCGGTCTTATGAACCGTGAGACGTGTGAGCATGATATGAGCCAAAATTTAGACTTAAATGCTTAACCAACTGAGCCACCCAGGCGCCCCAAGAACACTTCTTATTTTTAAAGTAACAACTAACTGGCATTGTAGACTCACAGTCACTTGACTTTTAAAGAAAAATAATCCTTAAATCCTTTTTTTAAAACGTTGTCTTCTAATTTTATTAATCCTTTTAGTCTAATCTTTTAAATTACTGAGACTAGCCAGATAACTTAGCAAGAATTAAAAAAAAGGGGAAAGTCAGGCTAGCATACAATAATATCAAATAGGGGTGCCTGGGTGGCTCACTCAGTTGAGCATCCAACTTCAGCTCAGGTCATGATCTCACAGCTGGTGAGGTCCAGCCTCACTTCAGGCTCTGTGCTGACATCGCAGGGCCTGGAGCATGCTTCAGATTCTGTGTCTCCCTCTCTCTCTGCTCCTCCCTTGCTCGTGCTCTGTCTCTTTCTATCTCTCAAAAATAAATAAATATTAAAAAATAATATTACTAGGGCTTATAGAATATTTATGAGGCATTGCATTTAGTTGTTATAAGAACATGAGGCTCTTTGTAGGCAAATGGAAAATATTTAAGTATAGATGAAATAGATCCTTAGCATAAACATATTTTTAAAAATAACAAATGTTACAGCTGCATCTGATTGGATTGATTTCTGGCTTATTTTCTTCCCCAAACTTCCTTTAGTCCTGGCAAGCTCCTTGCCTCTTCTTTGGGGCATGTCCTTTGAAAGTTGTTTTGCTATATGCCCATTCTTACCAGTGGGGATTCCACTTGTGAAACAATTTTGGAAGATGCCTTCAACAAAATGCTGAAACTACCCTTTTGGCCTATGAAGGAAGATGAAAGTAGCCTCTAGCAAGCTGAAAAACATAGATGTTTTCAAAAATAAATCTTTCCTTTTTTTCCTTAAAAAAATTAAGCCCTAAGCCTCCTCTTCAGTTGCACTTTTTTCAGAACCTAGAGCCCTAAAGCAGACAATAGATACACATATAACTCTAATGTGAAGAATGGATCACTAAGTACCTGGCTTGAATTAGTATTTTAGCCATACCTAATAACTGACAGCTTTTTATCTTTATTATCATGAATATAGAAGAAATGCAGCTTTATTTCAATACTTTACATTTATCAAAGGGGCCAAGATCATTGAGCATTTCCAAAAAGAATTACTATTAACATAGGGAAGAGAAATATGCATATATGAAAGGTTAATAAGCTAGCTACTCAAACCTGAGAGATATCCAATGAACTTACAGGTTATTGGAAGGAAGAAGAAGGAAAACTAAACACAAATAAACAAAAAAACCCACTATGAGTTAGTTCAGTCATAGAATCATTGATAATAAAAACTGAAAGAAATTACAGACAATCCCCAGAGCAACCCTGGTCTGATTTTAAGGTTAAAAAAAAATTAAAACCCATGGACATTTAGTGGCTTAAAAAGTAATCCATCTTTTATGACCTATGGATTCTATTAAAGCATTATTTCTATTGTTTCTCAAAATTGTGTGTGTGCAAGCTATACTTTTAACACTTAACATTCCATAAATAATCTTACATTCTATTTTTTACTTGTCTAATCTTACTCTCACATGTATATTTTCACTTGCCAGAAATCTTTACTACATTTATCTGTAGTGCTTTGGAGAATAAAATATAGAAATTTTATTTATAAGTATATGCTGAATATATATTTCTGTAGCTCACCACTTTCATCCACATTTTGGGGTAATAAACTCCATTTTATGTTGAATAAAAGAAACAACTCAGTGATTCTAGGAATGAAATGACTATTGATTCTCAGAATTATGCTTACCTAGATAATCCTAAAGCCTTTGCTGAATTGTTGTTAAAATATCTGTCCCATATCCATGTAAACAAATGATATCCATAATATCTATTCTTCAGAAACAGTGTTTGTCAGAATTAGAAAGACTTTTAAAATACTGTGTCTGGCCACAGAATGTTCTGTTTGAATCTAAGATGAGGGCATAGTCTAAAATGAGACTATTATATTATTGTCATATCAGGTAATTAAAGTGTGGCCTTTTGTTGAGGAAAAAACAAAACTTTGAGACACTGTGGCAAAGATGAATAATGATAACTGCAGTTTGGCTTATTTTCTCCCATCACAGAAAATACCTGTTGAGCTTAATTCATGTCACCTGTTTTGTTATTATATGGAAAACATAGTCTAAGATTCCATTTAGCCATAGACTACAGTGGTACTGGGACAGAAAGAAGTTCCTACTAACAAGAGCTTGAGCACCTGTTTAACTGATATATATATATATCCAATGTTTTCAACTACTGTTCGTGTGAACTTGTAGAAGTAGCTTAAAGTCTCTGAAACAGGGCAGTTTATATCTCAGACTATTTAATGCAAAAAGATTACAGGAAACTATATATGAAATTACATAAAATTTTAATGCTTTGTTATATTAATTATTATCCCTATCATGATAGCTAGTTAATGAACTTCACTAATATTTTTTAAATGAACTTAATTAGCCATGCTATTCAATTCTTTGCTGTTTTATTTAACTAGTTGGTATTATTGAGAAGCAAGAAAGATGTGTGACTGCATACTTAACTGGGTTATTCTCAAATTGTTCTTACATTGAAAAATAAATACCTTTTTTTCCTGCATAATAGCAATTTTTATTTACTTTGTTTACTTATATACTATTCACTTATTTTCTATTTGCTATCAGCATCTTATTTACCAATATTATTTTAAAATCTGGGACTGAAGACAATGTCATTTCAAAGTTTCCTGGAAAATGTTCCTATTATGAATAATCCCATAACTTTTAATAATGCCAAGCATTATACTTTTTCCTGTATACAAACATTATATAGAGGTATGCCTATGAATTTTTAATGTTTTTTGAAAAATCAACATTAGTAAATGATCATTAACTTTGTTTTATGTTTACCTTATATATTTATTTATTTTTAATATAATTTTCCATTATTACTTAAAATATAGTACGTATTATACTATACATATAAAATCATGTAGTTTCCATTCTAGTCAAAACTTGGTATTTGCTTCTATCATGTATAAATTAACTCATCATCTCACATTAATTGAATTTTAACACCATGCTGGAGACAGAAGTGATATAGTTAGTCCCATAGTGTAGTAACAGAAGACAATCAAAATTATTGAAGATCAGAAATTTTGCAGAAATAAGAACTGATAAATGTCTGAAAATATCAGGTGAAAAAGAACAATTTACTGAAGAAAAACACTGTGAGACTCTGAGGAAAAAGATGGTCAGAGTATGAGTACTGATTTAATCACTAAATAAAGAAAACATTCGAAAGGATGAAACAAAAAGTCCAGTGCTTATGCCATCAGGTCTCAATATATTTAATGAAAATTAACGTTTCCAGTCTCCACTCTTTCATGTTATTAATATATATAATTAATTATTATATATTATACATAATTTTATATATAATTTACTATATACTATTACATAATAAATATTAATATATAATTATTATATACATATATAATTCTGACTTATGTCCTTGTTTTCACTGCTATTGTTCCAACTGCAGTGATACAATCTTCTTAACAGTAGCAGTCATTTTATTTGTTTTTGTGACTTCCATTGTTATAAAGGAGTATCATGCTCACTAGGGGTCAAATAATTATTGAATTTAATTGGAAGATTTGACTGTTGTGTATTCTAAACATGTGTAGAGATAATGGAAAGTTAGTTGATCAACATTTACAATGAATCAGTCATCAGTAAAACTATAGCCTACAAGCCAAAAACAATGGTAGCTTTTATTTTCATTAGTGTACAGGTTAAGGATGTTTTTATAATTTTGATTGATAGGAGAAAAGCTTAAAAAGGAAGAAGTATATTTTGTAACATATAAAAATTATATGGATTTTAAATTTCAATGTCCACAAATAAAGTTTACTAAACATAGCACATTTAACCCTTTACTCACTGTCTGTAGCTGCTTGGACTGTCACAACAGAACGGAACTGTTGTGACAGAGACTCTAAAACTTGCAAAGCGAAAAATACTTACTATCTGACCCTTAACAGAAAAAGTTCACCACCTCTGCTTGACATTTTCATAGTCCTTTATCATTTATAGTACATCTTCACCATCTGTATCTTATTTGAGATTCAAAGCAATCCTATGAATTATAACATTGACCTCCAGCGTGCTACAAATAATAAGAACTACAATGGGTATTTTACAAATGAGAAAACTAAAGCTTGTAGATTTTAAGGGGTAGTGTCAGGATTTTTCATATAGTTCTTTGGACTTTAGGCCCAATAATTTCACACCACAGGAGTGTCCTCTTCCATTAAACAATATTAGAGAATTTGACTTTTATTTTATAATTGTTCTATAAACTATACAATCCTGTAGAGAACTTCAATTGCAGAAAACTATGACTCAGTATACAACTTCATCAATACAATTTAAAAATCTCCCAATGATTTTATGATAACCTATTTAAAAGTTGATTAAAATAAAAACATTTAAGGGGCAGCTGGATGGTTCAGATGGTTAAGTATCTGACTTATTTTGACTCAGGTCATGATCTCACAGTCCATGAGTTCAAGCTCCACATCAGGATCCAAGCTGACAGTGTGGAGCCTGCTTGGGATTCACTCTCCCTCTGTCTCTGACCCTCCCTTGCTCATGCATGGAGCCCCGCCCCCCAAATAAATAAATAACCTAAAAAAAAAATCAGACACTTACATTTTCTGATTTTAAAATGAATTTAATTTACACTGCAAATTTCTGTCAATTTTCACTTTGTGTCCATCTAATTTCTTGTTTCCTATCACTTCACAGTGATTTGTAGTCTATAAAAGTTACTTAAAAAGGAGCCATTGCAGTAAACGTTGACTTGGAGCCACCTTTACATCTATAAAATAGGGAAAAACGCTGGATACAGATGGCAAAATATTGAATTCATTAAATCACTTTAAAGTAAAGTGTCCACTTTAAAAGTAAGAACAGCATCTTTTTACTAAGTAAGACAGCACCTGCAAAGGAACTCTTCATTTTTGACCAATTAACCTAAAAAAGAATAGAGATAGGAGGTGTTTTTTTAATGTTTATTTATTTTTGAGAGAGAGAGAGAAAGAGCAAGTGGCAGAGGAGGCAGATGGAAACAGAGAATCCAAAACAGGCTCCAGGCTCTGAGCTGTCAGCCCAGAGAGCAATGCAGGGCTTGAACCCAAGAACTGCAATACCATGACCTGAGCCAAAGTCAGAGCTACTCAGGCACCCCTAGGGATAGGACTTTTTAAATATTAAGAACCATGCCACTGTTCCCTGGAGGAGAGGATATAAAGTTAAGCTATTCTGGCAAGTGATAAAGGGAAAAAGAAAGATGGTCAATAAGAGGTCTACATTATGGTGGAAAATAAAACATGACTGAGGAATAGGATTCTGATTTATTGTGATCAGAACCAAATAGGAAATGTTTTCTGCTACAAAACAAACAAACAAAGAAAAAACAAAGTAAAACATCAACAACAGCAAACAAACCTCAAGGTTAATTGGTAAATAAATGCACAGTTTAGAAGAGAAAATTAAATAGAAAGAAGAAAGAGTAAGAACACATAATCCAAGGAGTTTTAAAAAGTTTAAAGTGTGGCTATCATATTCTCTTGCACTTTTTTTTGATAGTTTATTGTCAAGTTGGTTTCCATATAACACCCAGTGCTCATCCCCACAAGTGCCCTCCTCCATGCCCATCCTCCCAACCCCATATTCTCTTGCATTAATAACATTTTAGATGAAGAAAGAATGAAATCTATAAAATATGATCAATTACAAAATAAGATAGTTGATATTATATTCCATGCCACTTTTAAACTAAAAAAATAAAAAGAAAGACAAATCTAACTATCTGTCTTGGAAACATATATAGCATTATATATCTCAACATTTATTAATTGATATAGGGATGAGTTCAGAAAAAAGTTATCTAATAACTTGGTCTCAAACACAAAATTTTGCCAGAATTTTCACAAAGGGCTCTTTGTATGTATAAAATTGTTACCTAGCATATATCTTTTTAATAGAGTCATCGGACAAAAATATTAATCGATTATTTGTCTTTACTATGAACATCACTACAGCTAGTGTCCCTCTGTTGAGGACGAAATGACACAAAGACAAGACACACAAAAGACAGACACAGACACAACTCCGGCCGGAGGAAAAATTCTACGCAAGCCCCCTTGCGGTTTATTTTTATACCCCAGTAGCCGGATACATACTGAAATCTACAAGATGCATTCTTTTACCAAATAAGGGCAAGAAGCCAAGCACATTCCAAGGATGGGGAGGGAGCAAAGGGAGGAAGCAACCACAACATGTTTACTAAGAGACCTGCCCACAACTCCAGCCTCGTCCTTATTTCTAAGGAGGGCATGTTCCCTTGTGTGCGAGCGGATCATTAACCTTGGATATTGTGTGCAGGTCTCTTGGCAGAACATCCTGTTTGCAGGCATGATCTGCCCAAGCAGAGAGTCCCATTTACAGGCACATCCCCGCTACCCTAACCACTCTTTCTCGTGGTCACTGTCGGGCTCCCACAGTCCTCCCTTACCAATATTTGTTTAAACAACCAAATTTACTGTTCATTAGTTTAAATGCTATTTATTGGTTTGCCAAGTAAGAATATCACAGACAGAACTGCTTCAAAATATATTATTTTGAGGGGCGCCTGGGTGGCTTAGTCAGTTAAGCCGCCGACGACTCTTGGCTTTGGCTCAGGTTATGATCTCAAGGGGGGCTCAAGTCTTGCTCTCAGGGCCACGATTTTGCGCCCCCCACAAAGGGCTCTGTGCTCACAGTGCAGAGCCTCCTTCTGGTCCTCTGTCTCCCTTGCTCTGCCCCTCCCTGCTCGAACTCACGTGCTTTCTCTCTCCCCCAAAACTAAATGTTAAAAAAATATTATTTTTAATTAAGTAAAACAACTGCTGACTTTTTGTGGGGAGGGATTTGGTTTTTGAAATGACACAATATCATGATGTTTTATTTTCTCATGTTCCCACTTTTTCATGTTTCTACTTTTTGTGTTTGACTTCTTGAACTTGGACTGTGTATTTTGGAGTCAATCTCACTGTCAGTAACTATATATCTAATTAGATTTTTAGTTGTCAGCAATAGATCTTATTTTAGACACTTTAAAGAGCAAAGGAATCCCCTAAAAGTTATTAGATATAGTGATCAGAAATATCCTGGGCCATCAGTGTTAGGCTTGGAGGCTGTCCAGCTAGAAATAAGGCAAGGCTTCTCCAGGGAAGACTATACTGCACCTGCCCACTATGTTCAGATATGAAGCTCATGCTGGTGACACTGTATAATGGATTCCAGCCTGCCTACTACCACTGCTCTCTCCTCATAACAGTGGGAATAACTGGCTGCATCACATGTTTACACCTTAGATAAAAAATCATTAGGAAAAAGAGATTCAGGCACCTCCTATAGGAAATTAATTTAACATAGGAGGAGTATTCAAATGTAACTGAGCAGCCAAAAAAAATATGCAAAAGTCCACTATCTAACATGCAAAGGGCCACTACCTAACATTAAACAGTAGTTAATTAGTAAAAACAATTCTTATGTAGGCCTTTGTACACTTCCTCTGACAAAACATATCTTAGTTAATTTGTTCATTCATCAAACATTTATTGTATGTGACAGTCTCTGCATTACTCTTGGTAGGTTGGGACATAGTTCTCGCTCTGCAGGATTTAACAATTTAGTAGAAATTATAAATAAAGGCATTAAAATACATTCAATAGAGGAACATGTATTGCAATGGATTATAGTGGAAGAAGATATTATTTCTAGTGTGTGGAGGGTTTCTAATAGATTAGGAAAAATTTCTTATAGCATGTAGCATTGGAATGGAAGAAGAGAATTCTTAGAAGGTTGGGCAAAAAAAAGGCCTTCCAAAAGGAAATAACTAGATCATTACTGAGGAAGTAGAATCAGGATATGTTCATAAATAAGGAAGCTTTGGAATAGTAAATTACACATAAAACATAATAAACATGATATCACATGATTTTTTTATTTTATATAATCATTACATTTCATATTTTCCCATATGATTTATTTTATAAATGATTCATGAGTACATCATTCTGTTAAACAAAATTTTGCATTGTGCATTATTTACTTTGTTAGCTGCTTCAAGATTTGTTCCTGCTATGCATTACTAATTTTTAACTACTACTTTAATCACATCTAATTTATCATAATACCTACGCCAAAATTTCTGGTTTATTTCCAGTGAAATAAGGGCTATATTCTCAAAATTTAAATGAGAAAATATTCACTTTTATGTCTTGAAAAATGTAAGAGATTGCTATGGATCTTCAACGTCTGAAAACTCTCAAAACTCTGTTTCAGGAAGTAGATAATAAAGACTATTATAAATTATTTTTAAAGGTGAGAGGGAGACTAAGAACTGATCTTCATTTCATGAAGACTGGGACTGTTTCTGCCCTGGGAGTTTATGGAACAAATGTCGGCCTTTCGGCAGTTACCTTTTAAAAACAGGAATAGGAGGCTTTACAATTTGCATATGATGTATTGGCAATACTACATAACAAAATAGTCCACACACAATTAGAAATTTCTTGAATGAAAAACCCAAAAATGGACCCACAAATTTATGGCCAACTGATCTTTAACAAAGCAGGAAAGAATATCTGTTGGCAAAAGACAATCTTTTTAGCAAATCATGCTGGGAAAACTGGACAGAAGAATGAAACTGAACCACTTTCTTACATCATACACAAAAATAAGTTCAGAATGGATGAAAGACCTAAACGTAAGGCAGAAAACCATCAAAATCCTACAGGAGAAAACATGTAGCAACCTCTCTGATCTCAGCTACAGCAACTTCATACTAGACATGTCTCTGGAGGCAAGGCAAATAAAAGCAAATATGAACTATTGGGACCTCATCAAGATACAAAGCTTCTGCACAGTGAAGGAAACAATCAACAAAACTAAAAAGCAACCCACAGAATGGGAGAAGATATTTGTAAATGACAACAGATAAAGGCTTAGTGTTAAAAATTCTATAAAGAATTTATCAAACTCAACACCCTTCAAAAATTAATAAAGTGAAGAAATGAGCAGAAGACATGAATAGACACTTTATAGATACATTTCCCAAAAAGACATCCAGGTATCTAATAGACGCATGAAAAGATGTTCAACATCACTCATCCTCAGGGAAATACAAATCAAAACCACAAAGAGATATCATTTCACACTTGTCAGAATGGCTAAATTTTACAACTCAGGAAATGACAGATGCTGATGAGGATATAGGGAAAGGGGAACTCTTTTACACTTTTGGTGGGAATGCAAACTGGTGAGCCGCTCTAGAAAACAATATGGAGGTTCCTCAAAAAATTAAAGATAGAACTACCCTACCACCCAGCAATTGCACTAGTAGGTATTTATCCAAAGGATACAGGAGTGCTTATTTGAAGAAGCACATGTACCCCGCTATCAACAATAGCCTAATTGTGGAAGAAGCCCAAGTGTCTATCAACTGCTGTGGTACATACATACAATGGAATACTACTTGGAGATGGAAAAGAAAGAAATCTTTATATTTGCAAAGATGTGGATGGAGCTAGAGTGTGTTATGCTAAGCAAAATAAGTCAGGGGAGGAAGACAGATATCCTTTGATTCCACTGATATGTGGAACTTAAGAAACAAAACAGATGAACATAAGGGAGGGAAGGAAAAATAAGATAACAGAGAGGGAGGCAAACCATAAAAGACTCTCAAACATAGAGAACAAATTGAAGGTTGCTGGAGGGAAAGTAGGTGGTGGGATGGGCTAAATGAGTGATGGGCATTAAGGAGCACCTTTGATGGGATTAGTACTAGGTGTTATATGTAAGTGATGAATCACTGGGTTCTCCTACTCAAAGACTATACTGTATGTTAACTGATTTGAATTTAAATAAATATTTTTAAAAATAAAAAAAAGTGAATATTATGGTATATGAAGTATATATCAATAAAGCTATTTTTTAAAAAAATCAAAAAAGTTAATGACTACTTTTTATGTTCTAGGCACTAATCTAGACAATAATATCAAGAATTAATAGCTCATAGTTCCTACACTTGATAAAACTGTTTCTAAATACACATGATTCATGATATTTGAATGTATAATCTTTACTACATTTAATAAAAATAAATTTAATCTCTAGTCAGTAGCAATATTTAAATGGTCACAAATTAAAGCCCAATTTATGCAACTATAATAAAAACCTTATTAGTGTTTGTCTCATTATTTGGGGAATAAAAATGACTTCAATTTAACAAAAAGAAATTTCATGACTGAAGAAAAGTATTCTGTTCATATGATTTTGAGATGGTTTCTTGAAAAAGTCATGAAAATAACATCTGTCAATCAAGCAGAAGATAGAATATCCATACTGCCAACACTGCCATGTTGGGATATTGCTTTGGTCACATCTTAGTATTTATTTATATACTGTTATAAATATTAAGGTTAAAATAATATTAATTATAAATATGTTATAAACATACATATATAAAGATATATGTATATGTGCTCAATAGACATATATTCATACACACATATATATGACTGTAAAATCTGAATGATATAATCAGTCTCTATTTTAATGTTTATTTATTTTTGAGAGAGAGAGAGAGAAACAAAACTTGAGTGGAGGAGGAGCAGAGAGAGGGATACAGAATCCAAAGCAGATTCCAGGCTCTGAGCTGTCACCACAGAGTGCAATGTGGGGCTCGAACTCATGAACTGTAAGATTATGACCTGAGCTGAAGTTGGATGCTTACCTGACTGAGCTATCCAGGAGCCTCTGATATTATCATTTTCTAAAATTTATAAATTACCACCAAGTTATAGCATCAATACTTTTTTTTTCTTAGCCTTATATATTTGGTAGTTATTTCCACCTGTTAGGTGAAGAAAATCTGCAAAAGTTTTAAAGATTAAAAAAAGAAATTTACTCTACTTTCAGATAACAAAACCTTTTATTATTTTATTATTTAATGGAAATAATGTATAATTATTCAGAAAAAAATAAGAAAATAACATAATACAGAAAATTGATAGAGGAAAAGAGATCACTAGTAATCCTGCCAGTTCATGGTAAGTTTTATGAAACGCTTGCCAATCTTTGTTAACTGTAACATGCAGTTATGTACATGCTTAACAATGTGAAGTTATGGGAAATAGACTTTCTAAATCAGTTCTTCATATGTTAGATATATAAGTATGTGTTTACAGATACACATGAATTTTAATATATATACATCTATATACACACAAACATACACACACATAAGTGTTTCTTAATGAAACACTTCTCAGGTAATGTCATAAGAAATTATGAAAATCCACTTCTCCAAAATATCAACAAGAAAACTGATAAAAAGAATTGTCAAATTCATCTTCTTCAGAACTCTTGGAATTAAAGGCTTGCAATAATTCAAAGCAAACACCTTAATGTTTGTAAGAACAGCAAGCTTACCACTATTCTAACTTGCCCTCTTCCTGTCCTCCCCTGATCCCAATAGTATCTTTGAGAAACAACAATCTTGAAACCACGGTAGCTGGGAAAACCAGAGGCCTAGTAGTCACTATAGGGGCCAAAATAGACTTGGCGCTATCCAAAAGCCCTTATCCTCAGATTTTTATTTATTCACTTATTTTTAGTATTATTATTTTATCTATCTGACAGTCTCTGAATATTCATTGTCAGAACTTTACATTACCTGATTGAAAAAACTTTTCCTTTTTTTAACATTTTACTTATTTCTGAGAGAGAGAAAGAGAGACAGCATGAGCAGGGGAGGGGCAGAGAGAGAGAGAGGGAGACACAGAATCTGAAACTGGCTCCAGGCTCTGAGCTGTCAGCACAGAGCCTGACACGGGGCTTGAACCCATGAACCGTGAGATCATGACCTGAGCTGAGGTCAGACGCTTAAATGACTGAGCCACTCAGGCGCCCCTACATTACCTGATTCAGAGTGTACTCAGTGAACTGCTCCAACTCCAAGGCACATGTTGAAATAATGTGTTAAATATTTAAAATTACAAATACTTTATACTGCAGCTGCCTGAGACATCACTAAGTGGGGAAAACAAGCAGCTGACCCAAAATTTAAAAGGGAAATCTAGAAAATGAGATGAACGTAGGAAGCTACCAGAGCATTGAAAGCATACAACAACACAAGAACAGAGCCCTTATTGGTTGGCAGTTGGAAGACCTATTGATTCAAGGTATATAAGAAAATCTCTGTCCTATCATAAGCTGCCCACTAAGCTCACTGAAGACTTCGGTGGCTGCACGCACCAAAGAATATGCTTCAAATAATTAATTTCAAATATAATTAAAAGGTGACAGCAACGAAGAGGTAAAAAAAAAAAAATAAACCCTAAAGAGAAGACAAAATCTAATTTTCAATGTTGCAAATTGTATTATTTAAAATTTCAACAGTAACAAAAAAAGTTCATGCAAAAATAGGAAGGTATGGCTCATATACAGGAAAAGAATGAGAGAGGAACAAAACAGTTGATATAGACTCTCTCTGGGATGGTCCTGATGCTGGGCTTATTAGACAAAGAGTGTAAATCACTTATTATCTGTGTTCTGAAGTGAAGGAAACCATGTGTAAAGAATTCAAGGAAAGTATTAAAACAATGTATATTAGGGGTGCCTGGGTGGCTTAGTCGGTTAAGCGTCCGACTTTCGCTTAGGTCATGATCTCGCGGTGTGTGGGTTCGAGCCCCGCGTCCGGCTCTGTGCTGACTGCCAGCTCAGAGCCTGGAGCCTGTTTCAGTCTGTGACTCCCTCTCTCTCTGACCCTCCCCTGCTCACGCTGTCTCGCTCTCTCTCTCTCCTAGAAATAAATAAAACATTTAAAAACAAAACAAAACAATGTATATTAAATGAAATTATTCAAAAGATGGAAATTTTACAATAAACAATAAATCAGCAAGTCTCAAGTCAATAGATAAAATAACTGAAAAGAAAAAAAAATCACTAAAGGGCTTCAAGCATATTTGAACTGGCAGATAAAGGATCAGCAAACTTGAAGATAGATTGTTCAGTCCAAATGACAGAATGAAAAAAAAAATAATGAAGAGTAAAACAAGCAATAGAAACCTGTGGGACAGCATCAAGCACACTAGCATCTACATAATGAGAATCCAAAAGGAGAGGAAACAGAAAGAGGCAGAAAGAACATGTTAAGAAACAATAGCCTCAGTAATTTAAAAATATTGGAATAATACAAAGTATGTTCTCAGACCGCAATGGAATGAAATTAGAAATCAATAACAGTAGGAAAAGTGGGATATTCACAAATTAAATAAGACTATATTAAGTAGACAATAAGTCAAAGAAATCACATGTGAATTTAGAAATGGCTAAAACAGTGCCTGAAGAACTATATGACAATGATATGACAAACTGTATATGAACAAATATATAACCTAGATGGAATGGACATATTCCTAAAAAAGACACAAACTATCTAAAACACTTTTCTATAGAGTATATACCTAGAAAGTGAATACCTGGTCATAGAAAATACTTTAACTTCAACCTAAGTGTTATGTATTCGCATCCAGTCTGTAATGTTTGAAAGGTCCCAATTGCCCTACATCCTCAATAAAACTTAATATAATAAACATTTCATTTTAATTATTTGACTTGTGAAAAGTAATATGTATATTAGTCATTTGTATTTCCTTTTTGTCAGACATCTCTTTCGGGATGTTACCAATATTTTTAGACATTGTTATCTCACTCAGTTACTTACAGTTTATCATAAAGTATTTTAATTGAGTCACTTTCTGCCTAAATGTCCTGTACATATCATCTTCCTCTTTATTACCTGGTAAATAAATATATTTAATGTTTTATGGGGACATTTCATAAACAAATACTTTGTATTAATAAGGTCTAACACGACTCTATTTTCCCTGTCAATTTCCTATTTTAAAAATATCTCCCTCCACTGAATACATGGTAATAGTCTTTTAGGTTCTGTTTTGAAATATTCATTGTTTTATCTTTACTTATAATTAACTTGTAAGTGAGTTTTATGTAAGAGAAAAAATAAGTATTCAATTAGTTTTGTTTTATTTTGTTTTGTTTTCCCATAGGCATTGCCAATTTCCTAACACTGTTGGAAAGATTGTCCTTTCCCTTCTTAGGCATGCCAACTTTGTTTTAAATCAAGTGTCCATATAAACATGTCTGTTTCTGGGATCTCTCTCTCTCTTCTGAGCATTTGCATATTTATCTGTCCTTGTGCTAATAATATACTCTTCTAATTACTAAAGTTTTGTAATGAGTATTGTTAGTATGTAGAACAGGTTTCTCCATCAATATTCACACATACAGTTGAATTTTAATTAGAATACTTTTAAACTATGGCAAAAATCGAAGAGAACTGACAAGCTGACAATATTGAGTCTTACAATTCATGAAAAGATATGTTGTATCCTCATTTATTTAGCTCTTCTTTATGTGCTTCAATAAAGTTTTATAGCTTCTTATTTATTCCACAGTATTGGAAATTTTGACACCATTCTGGTTTTCTTTAAAATAATATTTCCTGGGGTGCCTGGGTGGCTCAGTTGGTTGAGCATCCAACTTCTGGTTTTGGTTCAGCTCATGATCTCACGATTTGTGGGTTCAAGGCCCACACTGGGCTCTACACTGGCTATGTGGAGCCTGCTTTGGGATTCTCTCTTTCTGTCTCTCTGCCTCACCCATGTGTATGCTTTCTCTCTCAAAACAGATAAACTTTAAAAAAAGATTTCCTCATTGTTGTTATGATAGGAAATACAATTCATTTTACATATAGATTTTTGTATGCAGCCATATTAGTTCTCTAAATCTATACCAAAATTCATTTGGAATTTCTGCCTAAAAATAATGCCATTTTCTTCTTTTTCTAAACCACATAATGACAGTTGATTTCTACCTTTTCAAACCATATAGATGTTATTTAATTTTATCCTTCCTGCACTATCTAGCAACTCATTACAAAGATTTATAGAAGAGTGGTTCATGATGACTTCTGTATCTTTCCCCATGAAAAAGAAAAGCTGTTCACATATAACCTTTAAATATAATATTTGATATAACTTCTAAATATAAAGCCACATTTTTTGTTAAAGGTTTTATCGTAAATACTAATCTTTGTCAAATGCTTTTCCTATCTGGGCGCCTGGATGGCTCAGTCGGTTAAGCGTCCGACTTTGGCTCCGGTCATGATCTCATGATTCGTGGGTTCCAGTCCCGTGTCAGGCTCTGTGCTGGCAGTCAGCTCAGAGATTGGAGCCTGCTTCTGATTCTGTGTCTCCCTCTGTCTCTGATCCTCCCCTGATCATGCTGTGTCCCTGAAAAATAAATAAAGCAAAAAGTTTTTAAAAAGCTTTTCCTATCAATATGATTATGTAAATGCTCCCGTTTAATCTGTTAATTTGGGGAATTATATTAATTAATTTTGTAGAATTAAATCAATATCTTATTTCCTCATAAATTAAGCCATGGTATATCTTCATGTTTATTTTTAAATAAATATATATGCATACATAAATTATATGTACTATATCTATAGATCTATATCTATATTTATATATACATATTTATAGGCTTATATATAATCCTAAACACAAATTTTCTTATTTGTGTTTAGGATTTTTGCACCTGTGTTTACTAAGAAGCTTCACTGGTTCGTTTCTTTCTCATATTGACCTTGTTTGCAGCTTGGTATGAAGATTATCTTAGTAGAGAACTGAATGAGATTGGAGTTGGTTTTATCCTCTTAAAAGATGATCTATCCTCGGTGCCTAAGTGGCTCAGTAGGTTAAGCATCTGACTTCTGCTCAGGTCGTGATCTCTTAGTTTGTGAACTCTAGCCCCACTTCAGGCTCCACACTGACAATGTGTGGGATTCTCTTTCCCTCTCTCTCTCTCTCTCTCTCTCTACCCCTCATGGGATTCTCTCCCTCTACCTCTCTCTGCCCCTCATTTACTTGCACTCTCTTTCTCAAAAACAAACAAATAAATATATACACACATAAATAAACATTTTGTTATTTTCCAAATATTTTTCTGCCACCTTTATCTCTATCATCTTTCTGGGGTTCTTCACACATGTATATTAGACAGTTTGTCATTATTCTGCAGCTCATGAATATTTTATTCTCTTTTTGTTTTCTTTCTACTTTTTTCTTCTTGATATTTCAGTTAGGGTCCTTTATTCAGCCTACTGAAGGACTTATTCACCTGTAATAACATGACTTTTATTTCTGTTACTTCCATTTGACTTTTTTGAGAGATTTCATTTATGGAAAGGAAAAGTACAGGATTGGCCTTGTACATGTTGATGTATCAGAAAATAAAGAAGTATTCAAAAAACATAATATACATCAAAATAAAATGGATGCCTGATTTAACCCTGGGAATTTAAACTTCCAAATTAAACAGTGATTATAATAGATTATGCTTCATTGAATAAAATAGAAATCCATGAGTCCATACTTATATCAATAAGTATATAGAAAAAAAGGTTAATGAAAAACTGGAAATTTACATAGTTTCAACATACCTTCTCATAAATATTAAGTACAAAGGACAAATAAAAGCATAACTTTCCATGGCACAGGTGGCAGATATAACCTTAACTAAAGATCAAAGTAAACATCACTAGTAAAGAGACATTGAAATTCTACCCTCTGTGATAGGAGGCAATGAGAACATAGCAAAACTATTGTTATCTTATTTTATTATTATTATTATTTTTTACCATTGTTATATTATTGCCTGCCTTAGTCAATGTGGGCTTTTGTAAGAGAATACCATAGACTAGGTGGCTATAAAAACAAATGTTTATTTCTATAGCTCTCAAAGCTGTAAGTCTGAGATCAGGGTAAACATGGTCAGTTTCGCGCTGAGTCTTTTTCCTGGTTTTATCTTCTCATGGCTTCCCTGGTGCTTACAGAGAGGGGCAGAGAGAGAGGAGGGGAAGGAGGGAAGAGAGAGAAATTTAGATACTGTGTCTCTTCTCCTTTTCATAAGGGCACTAATCCTGTCATGAGGATCCCACCATCATGATCTAATCCAGGTGTAATTGTCTTCCAAAGCCCCATCTTTAGGTGCCATCCATTGATAATAAGAGTTCAATATAGGAATTTGAAGAGGAGATTGACATTCAGTCCATAGCACTGCCAAAGATAACGTGAGATTTAATTATAAGAAAATCTGAGAAAAACTAAAATACTGGACCCATACTGTTTCCAAAATTAAGAAACATTCTCGAAAAACCAGAACCAAACAAAACATATGAACCAAAATAATAAATTATTTTGTCCTAAGCCTTTAGATTTTGGTGGAAGGTGATTGATTATGTAGCAATAGCTAATGGATATGGTACCATTTGTTATAAAAGCTTTTGCAATGCAGGGATCAAAACAAAACAAACAAAACAAAAGAGATTTAAATTTTCTAAATCACTAGATTTAGAGATTACCCAAGTCACTTGAGTCAAATTCTCAGAATCTTTTTAGATTGAAGGAAATCAGACACATAACTAAAGGCAACATGTAGTTCATTCTGAACTTTTTTCCACAAAAAAAGATAATTGAGAGAGTTTGCAAAGCTTGAATGAGGTGGTAATAATGTGTCAATGTCAATATCTTGATTCTAATAATTATACTGATAATGTTAGAAAATGCCTTTGTAAGGAATATACTGCCACAAACTATTCAGCAGTTAGGGAGCATTGTGTCAGCACATACTCTCAACTAATTCAAGGGGATGGCAGGGTTGAACTTCATTAGCAACTTTTCTTAAATTTATGATTGTTTTCAAACATTTAAATATGTGTTGAAATATGCATATACATGCTAACCATTCAAAATGATGACTGACTGCTTATTATTCTCCTTCAGCTTTAAACCCACTCTCCCATATTCTACTTGTGTTTCATAGGATAGGACTTTGTAAACCTGCCTGCTTTGTAATTTGACTCCAGTTATGGGCAATAGAAGGAATGTGTGGTCCAGGAAGAGGAGGAAGGGACTATTATTTTATATGTACATTCTGTATCCTTCTATGTACATCCTGCAGCCTTTCTGCTTATAGTCCTTTGAATGTCACTGGAGCCCACCTTTCACTATGACAGAAGAAGATCCTATTTGTAGCCAAATAGCCGGTATCCAACAGATACACAACCAGAGACTACAGCACTACCTTGGCCTTTTCTCCTCAAATATCTGAGTTTCAGTTCTATAGGGGCATTGATCCTACCTTTTAAGTTTTAATAATTCCAACTTCCTCCTTTTGTTTTCCACAGCCCTTGGGGTGGAAGTTGCCTTAACAGTTGCTACACAATATATATTTTAGATTTCTCTCTGTCTCTCCCTCTGTTTCTCTCTGTCTCTCTCTCTTACCATTTCAGTTACCTCAAATGACTTTATACCATTTCAGTCACCTAGTTAACGCCATTATACCTGCTTAACACATCTTTTAAACTGACTCTGTTAAAATGATGATTGTGTGATCTTGTTTAAATTTTCAACTGTTAATTACTATAATAGGATTATTTTTAACAATGCCAAGAAAGACTCATAATTATAAACTGTGACTGCATGTGACACATCTTCAATATCAAATTTACCATTTCCTTTATCATTGGTACTATGTCAACAAAATGCCTGGAAGAACAACCAACATTTCATGATTAAGACTTTTGAGAAACGCTTAACTTTAATCTTTAACATTTCTGCTGACAGCAAATGTCAGAGAGGGTAAGTATAAAAAAAGTGAGATAAAACAACCTTCTAACAAAGTTAAATTAGGTGAAATATATTTATGTTTATCTTTTGAAGATTCCATTAATGCACAATACACAGTGCAAGAGTCATTATTTGACAAAATGCCCTTCAGTATCCTCCTGAAGGCATAACACACACACACACACACACACACACACACACACACACACACACACAGGCAGTCATATTACTTTTATCCTGGCCATGGCCAAGAGCAAATCTTTGAATTTTAATCTTGGCGAAAGCAAAGGAAACAGTTTGAAAATATGAATGGTGAAACAAAAATTAGAAGCAGTTAATAAATAAAAAAGCTATGCCTGGCAAAAATTAGATCTAATGTTTAAGTAGAATTGATTTTTAGACTCTATTATTTCTATAAAAGAAGAATATAAACTAAGTATCAACCTTTCAAACATACATCCTACCCAATACAAAGTGTCACAGTAAGACCACTCAGGAAAAGAAAAGAAAAAAAGCAAGTTTGAGGAAGAAAAATAACAGCCAGTCATGTAAAACGAACTGGTCTAAAAGAGAAACAACACAAATGAATATATTTTAATTATGCTGAAATATGAGGATTTAAGATGTAGTTTTCTGTCAATTAAATTTAATTATTAAAATAAATTTTCTGAATGAAAGAAAAGATCAGTGGGTTTTTTTAGTTTTTGATTGTATGCAGCCAGTTTTGATATGCTTCTTGTAAGACATATACATGCTATTGTTAAATAAATATGGTTGATAAACTAAAATAATAATTTTTGAGATATAATTGACACAATATTGTGTAGGTTTAAAGTATACAATGTTTTGATTTAATACATTTACATAATGCAATATGATTATCACACTAGTATTAACTAACACCTCTATCAGGTCATATAATTGTCATTTTCTTTGTGTGTTGAGAATAATTAAGATCTTGTCTCTTAGCAACTTTGAAATTTATAATACAGCATTGTTGCCTATAATCATCATACCATGCATTAGATCTCTAGGATTTATTTGACTATGAGGTACGAAAATGAATCTTTAAACAACATCTCTCCAATTTCTCCATTCCTCAGCCTTGGTAACCACCTCTTTGTCTTTTTAAGTTTGGCTTTTTTAAACATCACATATAAATGATATCAACAGTAGTTGTCTTTGTCTGTCTGACTTATCTCATTTAGCATAATTTCATCAAGGTCCTTTCCCTAATGTTGCAAATGGCAAGATTCTTTCTTTCTTTCTTTCTTTCTTTCTTCTTTCTTTCTTTCTTTCTTTCTTTCTTTCTTTCTCTCTCTCTCTCTTTCTTTCTCTCTTTCTCTCTTTCTTTCCTTCTTTCTTTCTTTCTCTCTTTCTTTCTCTCTCTCTTTCTTTCTTTCTTTCTCTCTTTCTCTCTTTCTTTCTCTCTCTGTTTCTTTCTTTCTTTCTTTCTTTCTTTCTTTCTTTCTTTCTTTCTTTCTTTCTTTCTCTCTCTCTCTCTCTCTCTCTCTCTCTTTCTTTCTCTCTTTCTTTCTTTCTTTCTTTCTTTCTTTCTTTCTTTCTTTTTAGGTTTACTTATTTTGAGAGAGAGAGATAGCATGAACAGGGGAGGGGCAGTGAGAGAGGGAGATTCCCAAGCAGGCTCCCACAGTCAATACACAGAGCCTGTCATAGAGCTCGAACTCATGAAACCATGAAATAATGACCTATTCTTACTCAACATAGTAGTGTATACCTTAGCTAAATAAATCAGTCAAGACAAAAACTAAAAGGTATCCAAATTGAAAAGGAAGAAATAAATTGTCATTATTTGCAGATGATGTGATCTTGTATATTGAAAATCCTAAACAACCAAAAACACCTCTTAGAGCTAATCAACAATTCACAAAAACTGCAGGATGTAAACTCAACATACAGAAATTAGTGATGTTACTATACATTAACAATAAAACAACTAAAAATAAAGAAAATGATAATGTTTGGATAGAAGAACTTTATTTCATAGTTTTTCCTTTTTTTCTTAAAAATTTGCATGAGTCCCACATCAATAATATGTTTGGAAAAATCATTATCATATATTTTGAAACAGGTTTATCAGTTTTCTGTATAAAACACTTACATGTTTAATGACAATTGCCATTCTTAACCTTACTAATAAATCTTACCATACTCCATCAGCATTCTTTCTTAAATAACTCTTGACATATATAATTTAAGAAAGAAATATAGTTAATTACATGCCAAAGGTTAATTACATATTAAGTAAGAACTTAGGTAGCCTGTTCTGGGATCATTAAACATATTCTGATTCAGTATGTATTAAAAAGCAATTAAGTTTATACTTGATTAATATACAGTATGCCAAATATATATATTAGTATATGTAATCACATTTTTCTACAATTATTTAATATTCACTTGTTATAGGCTACTTTTTTTTTTTAATGTTTAGTTATTTTTTTGAGAGAGAGAGAGAGAGAGCATGAGCAGGGGAGGGGCAGAGAAAGAGGGAGAGAGAAAGGGGGAGAATCCCAAGCAGACATGGTGCTTTCAGTTCAGGGCCTAATGCGGGGCTTGATCTCAAAAAACTTGAGATCTTGACTTGAGCTGAAATCAAGAGTTGGACACTTAACTGACTGAGCCACCCAAACACCCCAGGCTACTGATTACTTCTAAATTTCCCTGGGTGTTTTTACTTTAAAATTTTTAATTGTGTTTTATTATATAGATTATTGTAAAACTGTGATTGTTTATGAAAATTTGCTCTGATTTGCAAAGTATGCTTATTTAATAACTACTTATATCCTTGTAATTCAACTGTAGTTAAGTAAACAAGGCAATACAACTGTAATAAAAAAAATTCCACTAAATCATTTGAACCAGAAAGATGATGTTATTTTGTATGGGCAGAATTACATGGTGAATGCTTGTTATTTTTTGAATAAATGAGTAGTGACTCTTTTATTTTGTTTTGTTTCCTATTATAGGTACTTCATGGATAATATATTGCCTATTGCTATTTTCTTCACTGTCTCCTAAGTTTCAAAACTTATCGTTGGCAGATTCTAGTTTCTTTGTTATTTCTTTCCTAAACTGCTGTTTCATAAATCAAAGCTTCTATAAATTGCTGTTGCAATTATATCCTCACAAAACTGAAATATAAAGAATATAGCTTAATTTTGTAAGAATATAACTAAGCAGTTTTGATTTTATTGCTATAATTTGCTGTTTTGGTAAAGAAATCAAAAAACAACTAAGGGTTTAGTTTGAGTATAATTTTAAAATTCCATTTAGTACACATGGTATCCTTTACCATTACTGCTTGTATACTAAGGAAGAGTTTCAGAGCAGTACACGTAACCTTTATCCTTATGAATATTATAACCCAGTTGCATTAGCATAGCATATATGCTTATCTTAACTAAAGATCATATGTTCAGGGTCATATATCAAAAAAAATCATATTCATGAAATAGAGGTCATTAAGAATGTACAAACAGGGGCACTTGGGTGGCTTAGTTGGTTAATCATCTGACTTTGGCTCAGGTCATGATCTCACAGTTCATGGGTTCAAGCTCCATGTCAGGCTCTGTGCTGACAACCAGCTCAGAACCTGGAGCCTGTTTCAGATTCTGTGTCTCCTCTCTCTCTGACCCTCCCCTGCTCACGCTGTCTCTCTCTCAGAAATAAATAAAACATTAAAAACTTTTTCAAATGTACAAACAATGAGGATAAGGATCAATAACAATAAGGATTGATTTTCTGCATGTTTTCATGGAAAACTTGAATTCCAAATCCTTTATGAAAATTTTAAAAGGCAGAATATCTGGAGGCAGTGGTTGGCAAATATTTTCTGTAAAGGAACTAATGATAAATATTTTAGTTCTTATGGCCAAATGTCTCTGTCATATCTATTGAACTAGGGTGTTGTGACACAGAAACAGCCATAGACAGTATGTGAATTGTGGGTTCTTTACTTCAATAAAACTTAATAAAAACAAATGGGGACCTGATTTGACCATGAGCCACTATTTCTGACCCATGGTTTAGGGAATAGAACTTTTTGAATATGACAATATAACATAAAAGCCTAAATTTGAAAACAGCAGAATAATATATAGCAAATTTTATTTGTTGGGTATTTAAATTCATGAAGGGAAATATAAAGATGCATACTTTTACATGAGTGTGCTTGGTGTATATGTGTTGATTTCAGTACTGTAGTTTAGAGAAGACATAAGGAAACTAAAGAAATTGAATACTTTGTTGAATGATCCATTTTCTATATAGTTGATAAAAGGTACCCTTTGCTACATAAATTATTGATCCTTTAGAGATTATACATTATTTATTTCAATAGTAATATAATTAAAGAAAAGCAAGTATTGTCATCTACATAAAAATATCTTATATTAAAATTATATTGAATCATTCTCCCCTGATGTTTAAAAGAAAAGAAAAAAGAAGGGGGAGAGAGACATGACTCTCACTCTCTTATAGCAAATTCCTTTATAAAGAGCCCAGCTTAGTCTCATAGCTGATAAACTAAGAACTGTTCGGGTCCACTATAAACGGATAATTCTCTTCCTAGCAGATTTATTGTGAGGATTAAAGAGAGAAGATATTTAAAGAATCTAATGCAATGTCTGTCTACAGTTGGTAATCCTTCAGGAAATTTTATTTCTCTTCTTCCTTTTCAATCACATGCAGGAAAGATAGTCTACAGGCCAAGCACAAGGAAAAGTTGTTTGTTGTGACATAGTAAAGCAGTGATAGGAACATTTTATTGCTATACTGAATAAAAGTGTTAATATAACATTACATCTTGGCAAAAAATAGGTTTGCTCATATCTCTATTATATGTCCATCCCATTTTATTTTATTTTATTTATTTTATTATTTTATTTCACTTTCTTTCTAGCAAAGATATTAGCAAATAGTGTCACATAGTTTGTGGGGAAAAAAAAGTGTTCTTCAATTTATCCATTGAGAGTGTTGATAGCATTTACTTTGGACCTATAAACACAGCTAAGTTCTAAATATTTTCAGTATGAATGATATTAAAGCTAAAGAGAAATTAACAATATTTGCATCATTGTAAGTGTGCAAACAATTTTCACAACACAACAAATCAATTTGTCAAGATATTTCTTTTTTTTTCAGATATAAAGATTATATTACTTCTAAGCAGTTATTGTTTAAAATTTCATCAATTGGTCACGTCATGCTATAAATACTTGCTTCATAAGTTAAGCATAACCTCCCAATAGGATTTCTTACTCTATGCCCACTCAGGGCTTTGAAAAACCTTTTTTATTGCTTCTTTTTGTTAAAAAGAGACTCATCTTCATTGTTGGTACCATTTTTATGCTATTCATTTATTTATTCCACCTTTATTATTTTTATTGTATTAGGAAAATGCATATTAAACTACAATGTAATATCCTATACATTAGTATAATGTCTATAATTAAAAAAAGACAAAACCAAATTTTTGATGAGGAAGTAGAGAAATTGAAACCCTCAAACATTACTGATTGGAAAGGTAAAATCAAAAGATACACAATTTGGTAGTTTCTTAAATAGGAAAACCCAAACTTCACAAATAATCCAATAATTTCTCTCCTAGATATTTCCCAAGGGAATTTAAAATTTATGTTTGTGAGAAAAGCCTCCTTAAAAATGTTTTAGTAGCTTTATCTTTTATAAACATTATTATTCTTAACTCTTTCTAATGTAGTTTTCTTTTAAATGTTTATTTTTGAGTGAGAGTGAGAGAGAGAAAGAGAGAGCATGAGCAGGGGAGGGACAGAAAGAGAGGGGAACAGAGGATCCAAAGCAGGCTCCATACTGATTGAGCCCAATGCATGGCTCAAACATGTGAAACATAAGATCATGACCAGAGCCCAAGTCAAACATTTAACTGAGTCACCCAGGCACTGCAAAGGAGTTTTGTAAAACCCTAGTGTCTTTATATTGTATTATACAAGAATGTCAAAATTATGTGTGAATTATATATTAATGGAACAATTACACAAGTTAAATTGATAAATTGAAAACTGGGTAAGATCACTAGCAGAGCTGAGCAATTTAGGACACTACACATATGCTTACCCTGATCCGCACTGTTTATATAATATTAGACCTTGCTTTAGAATACATAATGAACTGGTAAACAAATGCTGGTAACAGGAAGACAGTGGTATAGAACATTTATTAAGTATAGACCAATTCACCACACTTTGTGTAGGAGCATTGTCCATAAGTAGTACCTAAATCCAATGTGCTTTCATGTTGACTTCTATTATACAATCACAGATGTTGAATGTAATCCCACAGGAAAATGTGTATTAACTATAAGAAATCATAAAACTCTTATACTTAACATCACTTAAGAACTTTTGAATTCACATTTTTAACCTGGATAGATTTGTACAATTCCATGAAAGCTTACAGTGAGGAGAAAATCAGCAGTTGGACTTTTTTTTCTTTTTTTAATTTAAAACTAAGAACACGTCTGAAATTTTCTTTGTTTTTGCAACAAGACTTCAAAAAAAGCAGAAACAATACCAAGAAAATAAACCAGTAAGGTGTGAAATAAAAATTAAATACTTTAAAAAAGTCTTACTTTTGGTGGAAAGGCATAAGAAAAACATGACAAAGTTGTATAACTTCCGAAAGATATCCTGTGTATCCACACTGAGTTTCTGTGCAAGTTGAGTTAATGTTATATATAGTTTAATGAACTAACTCTAGAGAAAATATTTAGTTCATATTTTTTCAAAAGAAGTTTTGTTTGTGTCTAAATATTTAATCCTTGTATCTAGGAAATTTCAAATATATGACTAAATATTTTATCAAAACCTTTAGAAGCACAATTTGCATAATTATTAACATGAGGCCTAATTTTAGTAGCATCTTGCTAAATGACATTTTTGTTAACATTTTAATAATATCTTACCAAATAGCTTATTTAGTATAAAAAAAAACAGAACAAAACTAAGAGAATTATTTTCTCCATATTCTATTTTATAAGCCATTTGAGAAATGCCTTTAGGGAATAAGATAATCCAGGGGGAAAAGAAAAACAGAAACAAAACACTCCCCCCCACGAACATTTTCCACACAATTGAATGTTATCTATGAGTGCCAGTTATTGATAACTAAAAATGTGTGTGTGTGAGTGTGTGTGTGTGTGTGTGTGTGTGTGCATTCCTTCTTATTAAAGTTACCCATTGAATATAAGTTATTTCCTTTTGAGAAGTCAAATAATAAAACAGTAAATGATGTTATAATTTTTAAATGGGCATTTTAAAATCCCCAATTGCTAAGAGGGAAAAGAGAGAAAATGGATTCCCCCAAAATGTCACAATGTTTTTCAGAAGTGGAAAGTGCGATGAAACTTAGCAGAATGACAAATTTAAATCTAAATACCAGTGGGAGAGGATACCAGTGAGAAGCAAGACAATTCACACCACAGTAAACCAAGGATACTGGGAAATTATAGGCAGGAACCATACAGTGGAATAGTTTAAAAAAAAAAAAAAGGATGTTCGGCTTCCAGTATTACTTTAGTCATGTAACATTCTCGGATTGTGTCAGTGCCGTGTATATAGAAGCTTGATAAACTGAAATTTAAGGACCTTCATGGGTTCATCATAGAGCTGACTTTGTAGGAAAAACCATGACCTTGAAATCTGGAGATAAGGCTCACCCAGAGAATTATAGCCAAGATAAGTTGAGCTGGAACAGAATTCATTAGAGCTATAAAAGTAGAAATGCTTAAATACTTATGTTCATGGAAGATGAATGTGGAATACTGTAAGGAAGAGAAAATTCTGGAAGCTTCAGTGTTAGAGAGGCCTCCACATTTTCATAAGGTTTACCTCAAATAATACCACCAGATCATCAAGGAAATCTGTATAATGTTCTCACCAGCACCAGGGAAAAATAAACTTTGTGAAATTCACCCAGAGCATTGTCCATAACAAAGATTAATTCTCTGGGGAAAAAGACATTACCTGAGCGTTATCTCAACATGAGGGAAAGGCATTCCTTTGACTGAAGTCCCATCTTGCCTTCCTGTCCAACCTGTGAATGGAGGATAGTGCTAAAAACACTTCTGCACATTCTGGGAACACAGGCATACTTAAAGTTGAAAATTTAATCAGAATATAGAGTGTTTCCCCAACACACACCTTCTCATCACACACAAGAGTTCATTATAATTACAATGGATTATAACTGAAAGACTTTGAAGCTAAGACTCTGTAAGAAGAAATACAAAGGGAAGCCTAAAGATAAGAGAGAGAAAAAACAAACAAAGAAAAAGGACATGAGAAGTAGAGAATTTAAAGTCTTTGCCATCTACAGCTATGGCAAACATTAACTCAGCCCAACTCCCAGCTATATTAACATAAATCCTCACACCATAGGCCCGTTTACCTCAATTTTTATTATCCTATACATATCCTATCATGTCTGACTTTTGACCAAAAGAAAACAAAAAGAAAGAAAGAAAGTAAAACAAATTACAAGGCATGCAAAAAAGCAAGGGGAAAAAAAGTTCTAAGAGATGAAGCAAGTGTCAGAATCAGATTCAGACATGACATAAATTTTGGAATCATCAAATGGGAATTTTAAATAAGTATAATTAATATATTAATCATTCAGATAAAGAAGGAAAGTAGGCACTATACAAAGAAGATGTGGGTAAGGTAAGCAGGGAGGGAAAATAATAAGTAAAAACTTCAAAGAACTTGTTAAATATTAAAATAATTGTAATAAGAATGCATATTACCTTTCATGGCTTCATTGGTGGACTGGAGCCAGCAGAGGACAGAATTGGTGCCTTGAAGATATGTCCAAAGAAACTTTACAAATTCAAAAGTAAAGGTAAAAATGAATACAAAAGGTATAATATAAGCTTAGAGTACCAAAAGAAAAAAGAAAGAGGAAATCTAGCAGAAAAACTTAAGTGATAACAACCAAGAATTTTCCATATTAATAATACACCAAAGTTTAGATTCAAGAATCTCAGCAAAACTATGCATGATAAAAACAAACAAAATCTACTTATAGACATTTCATATTCAAACTGCTGAGAAGGACAAAGAGAAGATCTTGAAAGAAACTAGAGGAAATAAAACAATTTATGTGTTAAAGAAAACTATAAGGATTATAGCGGACAGTTCATCAGAAACCATGTATGCAGGAAGAAAGTATAGACAAACATTTAGTGTATTGAAAGGAAAAAAAAACAAACTAAAATTGCATATCTAGCAAAATTATCACTAAAAAGTAAGGAGAAATAAAGGCTTTCTCAGAAAAACAGAAATTGAGAGAATTCATTAACAGCAGACTGGCACTGCTAAATAAGTTTTTGAGGGCAAAAATAAAATGATATAGATCAGATACCAGTATCTACAAAAAGAAAGGAAGATCGTTAGAGAAGGGATAAAGGAAAGTAAAATAAATTTCATACTTTTCTCCTTCTTGATCAAAAAAAATAGTTTGGTTTAAAGTAAGAATAATAAAAATCTCTTAATTAGTATGGACGTGGATGAATGATATAAAGGGCAGCAAGGGCAAAGGGGTTGGGAGAGAAGAATCACACTCTGGTGTAAGTCATCTGCATTACAACTGAAATAATATAATGTTATGTGAAGGTAGATGAGGGTGTGTATTTCAGTCTCTTAAGGCAACAACTAAACCAACTAAAAACAGAAGTTAATTTATATGCTACAAGAAGTAATAAAATGGAATCATGTAATATGTTCAATTAAACCAGAGAACATAGAAAAAAGAAGGAAATGAAACAGACAAGCACAATGAAGAGAAAACAGTCACAACCATAAGAGATAACCCAAGTAAATCTATAATCCCCTTATGTGCGAATGGTCAAATATATTAGTTAAAAGATGAGGATCTTCAGAGTTAAAAAAAAAAAAAGAGAGACACACAACTATAATTTGTCGATCAGAAACTCACTTTAAATATAAAGATTCAGGTAAAAAAAAGTGATAGCAAATTATATCTAAATAAAGGTTTTAAAAGAGTAAAATGGTGGAAAATGATTTACCATGATAATACTAATTAATTAGAAAACTGAAATAGTTGTATTACATTCAAAGCATACTTTAGAAAAGTGAAAATTATTAGTGATAAAATGCAGTATTATATGATGGCAAAAATATCAAATTTTAATAAGTATCTATAGTTTCAGAATAAAACATAAAAATACATTTTAACACTGAAAGAATAGCAGAGAAATAGACAAACCACTATCATAGTTCTAGATTTCAATACTTTTTTTCCAGTGATTTATTAAGGGAGAAAATTCATAGGGCAAATTGGCCTGAAGAGTAATATCAAAAAACTTGATCTAATCGTCTATTACACAGTATAGTACACATTTTCCTAAAGCTCACAAGGAACATCCACCCAATAGACAAAATTTGGGGGTATAAAATACCTTAATTTTTTTTAAAAAAAGAAGTCATACAAGTATATTCTCAGACACAATAGGATTAAACTAGTTATCAATTAATGGAAAGAGATGAAAACTTCCCAAACATTTAGAGATTAAACCGCACACTTTTAAGTAATGCATGGTTGAAAAAGAACTCTTAACAGAACTTTTAAAATATATATGTTGAAATTTCAATGTATGTATTGAATCAAATGAAAGTGAAAATACACTTTGTAGTATTTTGGGGATACAATGCTTTGGAGTTGCTTAGAGGGAAATTTATAGCATTAAGTGCATATATTAAGGAAAGAAGAAAGATGGAATATTAACAAAGTCCTTCTACCAGAGGACTCTAGAGAAAGAAAAGTCATTTAAGCCTAGATGAATGGATAAATAAACTGTGTTGTATCCATATAATTAGATATTATTCAGTGATTTAAAAAATTGGCTCTTAAGCCATGAAAAGATGTGGAAGAATGTAAATGCATATTATTAAGTGAAAGACACTATTTTGGGAAGGCTACATACTATGTTTCCAACTATTGACATTCTGGAAAAAGCAAAACCATAGAGATTGTGAAAAAATCAGTGGTTGCTAGGAGTTAAGGGGAAAAGAATGATGAATAGGTGGAATTTGGGGGATATTTAGGGCAGTGAAGTTATTTTATAGGATACTATAAAGGTGGATATATGTCACTATATATTTGCTGAAGTCTATAGAATATACAACACAAAGAGTCTAACCTGATGTAAAATATGGCCTTTGATTAATATGATGTAATAATATTAGCTTACCAAGTATAACAAATGTTATCAATGATTTCATCAATGTATAATCAATAATTTTTACAATTGTTATATCAATTGTAATAAATACATCACACAAATGTAAGATGTTAATAACGTAAGAGAAAGTATTGGTAGGTATGGAACTAATTTCTCCTCAATCTCTCCATAAACTTAAAACTGCTGTAAAAATAAATTATTTTTTTCTTAAAACAAATGTAAAGGCATGAGAATTTCTGAATCAAACAAGATAAGAGGACATGGAAAAACTATGACCTTATGCTTGAGAGCATATGTCATTTTCATAAACATTTCAGATGGCTGGAAGAGTGATCTAGGTCCTAAAAGAAGGTCCAGAATTGAACTCCTCGGATTGTTAAGAATAAAGAATTTGGCGTGTCATTGAAAGATTATCGGATCGGGGTGCCTCTGTGGCTCAGTTGGTTGAATGTTCAACTCTTGATTTGGACTCTTGTCATGATCTCAGGGTTTGTAAGTTTGAGCCTTTCATTGGGCTTTGCACCGTCAGCAGTAGTCACAGTGCCTGCTTGGGATTCTCTCCCTCCCTCTGCCCTTCCCCTGCTCCATCTCTCTCTTCCTCTCTCTCAAAAAATCAATAAACTAAAAAATGTTTTAAGGGTTATTGGACCAACTGAAAAAATAGTATTTAATTATTATGATTGTTAAATTTTGAAATTAGGAAAGGTGAAGTTTCACATTCACATTGACAATCCTTCCTTCTCAATATCTACTTTGTATGTTATTGGCTGAGATAACTAAGAGTTGACATAAGTGTGATAAATTTGTGTTAGATCTTACACATATTTATAACATGCATGAATTTCTAACTTCCTACTAATGTCTTGTATCATTTATATTCTATCATCAATATCATTAATATTCATATCGTTATTCTGTAACTTTTTTCATAAAAACTTGTTGGTGTTTTTATACAAGATGCATTGTATTTGTATATTAGGGACAACTGAAATTAAATAATGTTGAGACATTCTATGCAAAAGCAGGGAAACACCTTTCTATTTGACTCTAATTTTGTAGGTTTTTTTTTTGTTTTGTTTCAAGTTTTTATTTAAAATCTAGTTATTTATGGGGTGCCTAGGTGGCTTAGTTGGTTGGGCGTCCGACTTTCGCTCAGGTCATGATCTCGCAGTTCGTGGGTTCGAGCCCCGCGTCGGGCTCTGTGCTGACTGCCAGCTCGGAGCCTGGAGCCTGTTTCAGTCTGTGACTCCCTCTCTATCTGACCCTCCCCTGCTCACGCTGTCTCTCTCTCTCTCTCTCCTAGAAATAAATAAAAATATTTTTAAAAAATCTAGTTATTTAGCATATAATTGTAATATTAGTTTCAGGAGTAGAATATAATGACTCATCACTTACATATTAACACCCAGGGCCCCTCACAAGTGCCCTCCTTAATACCCATCACCTGTTTAGTCCATCCTTTGCCCACCTCCCTTCCAAAAACCCTCAGTTTGTTCTCTATTGGTTAAAGTCTCTTACGGTTTTCCACTCTCTCTTTTTCCACCTTCTCCTATGCTCATCTGCTTTGTTTCTTAAATTCCACATATCAATGAAATCATATAGTATTTGTCTTTCTTTGACTTGTTTTGCTTAGCATAAGACACTGTAGTTCTATGTACGCCATTGTGAACAGCAAGATTTTATTCTTTTTGATAGCTGAGTAATATTCCATGATAAGTGTGTGTGCGTGTGCGCATGTGCATGTGTGCGTGTATGTGTGTGTGTGTGTGTGTGCACCACATCTTCTTTATCCACTCATCAGTTGATGGATATTTGGGCTCTTTCCATAATTTGGCTATTGATGATAATGTTCTCTAAACATCAAGATTCATGTGTTCCTTTGAAATAGTATTTTTGTATCCTTTGGGTAAATCCTAGTAGTGCAATTGCTGGGTCATAGTGTAGCTATATGGTCAACTAATCTTCAACAAAGCATGAAAGGATATCCAAATGGATATCCATTTGTTTTCTCTTCAACAAATGATGTTGGGAAACCTGGACAGCAACATGCAGAAAAATGAAACTGGACCATTTTCTTACACAGTACACAAAAATTAATTCAAAATGGATGAAAGACCTAAAGGTGAGACAGGAGTAAATGTCCTAGAGTAGAACTCAGGAGCAACTTCTTACTAGAGAAGTCACCAAAAGCAAGGTAAACAAGAGCAGACATAAACTACAGAAACCTCAGCAAAATAAAAAGCTTCTGCATAGCAAAGAAAACAATCAACAAAATTAAAAGGCAGCCTACAAAATAGGGGATGATATTTGCAAATGATATATCTGATTAAGGGTTAGTATCCAAAATCTATAAAGAACTCATCAAATTCAACACCCAAGAAACAAATAATCCAGTTAAAAGATGGGCAGACATGAAGGGACATTTTTCCAAAGAAGACATCCAGATGGCTAACAGACACATGAAAATATGCTCAACGCTATTCATCATCAGGGAAATACAAATCAAAACTACAATGAGATATCACCTCACACTTGTTAGAATTTCTAAATTAATGACAAGAAATAACGGGTGTTGGCAAGGATATGGAGAAAGGGAAATCCTATTACACTGTTGATGAGAATGCAGATTAGTCTAGCCACTATGGAGAACAGTATGAAGATACCTCAAAAAACTATAACTTTTATTTTTAAAAAACTTTTTTCCATTATGGAAAACCATTTAGAGCAGGAAAACAGAAATACAATGTAGTGATCTGGATTTTATGAAAGAAATACCCTTACTTCTAGTGTCCTGAATTTATGTTGAAGTGGTTACAGATTTCACGAATGAGCTTTCTCAGAATCCAGAGGACCCAACACTGTTATATCACTAGGCAATAAAACACTGACATGATTGCCTTTTTTGGATGGTGTGGACCATTACAGAGTAAAGGCTCTTGGTGGTTGGAAACACAGAGATCAGTATATTTACAATACATTCAAATGGAAACCAAACAGATTACAGCTTCAGAAATAAAGCAAATCATATTTCAACTCTTTGTATAGAACCACAGGATAGAATAACTTTATCAATTTGCAATGAATATGAATGAGAATACATTTTTTGAACCAAACAATATGTGGTTTTACTAATTTGCATATTATATAGACCTTAATAAAGATTTTAGATATAAACTCACAACTGAACTTTCAAAAATGAAATTTGCACTCAAAACAATACATAAAAACAAGAAATAGCTCATTGAACCAAAGTAATTGGTGCAATAAGCCAGAGGAAACTGATGTAATCAAAGCACAACTTTATTTTTATTATTTTTTGTCACTTTAAAATGTGCCCAATCGTGATAATTCCTCTACTTACATAAAAACTGGAAAATAACCCATCACTTTTCTGTTTAAACTTAGATATTAGACAGAAGAGTGAGTACATTAATTTTAAAACCACAGCTTCAGTTGAATTTCTAAACATACAAACTCCAATGCGCGTGCACGCGTGTGTGTGTGTGTGAGTGTGTGTTTGTGTGTGTAAGAGAGAGAGTGGGAGAAAGAAAGAGAGAGAGGGAGGGTGGGAGAGAGAGTATATCTAAATATCTTCTTTCTTCTTTCCGACCTTGGGGCATAGCGAGATCTGACTGCCTTCTGTGGATAAGGTAGCAAAGTCCTCTATACATCTCTTCACTACCTAGTATTTTTCCTTTCCTTACTTGTTAATTAAAGTTGCTTAATCCTGAAATAGTCCATGGGCAAATGACGTTCAGAATAACACAGAGATTTACTTACTTTGTATGTGCTTGTCACCCAGCTGTGCAGATGTACTTTTTCATATACCTTCTACTGAGATCCTCTAGTTGAAACTTGTTTGAAACTGGTGATGCCACTCCATTGTCAGCTCTGCACTCTGACACCTCCTTTCCACAGAGACACTCTCAAATACCTTAATCTTTCCAGTAGATTATTTAGGTAAGACATTGTCCCTGGGAAACAGTAGTTCTCTTTTCTTACTTGCCATTTAGATGGGCCTGTCACTACTTACTAGATATAGCAACAACTCAGCTTTGTCTTCTAAACTGCTTGCCAGATCATCTCTGTTGCCCTACGAATTCCCTGAAATGCAAGGCAGATACCAGATCGCAGTATTCTCTAGAAACAAGGAACACATAACAATTATCTCAATGATGCCACTGAGGCTTGAGGAAAGGAGTTAAAAACTCACTATTTGGCCCTCCTGGGATTAAGGATATAGGACTTACTGCTACTTTGTCATAAGAAATACACTAACAGTATTTCTCTTTTGTCTACCTGGATAGCTGATATCCTGGATATGAATTAAAGGATGAAGATGTGTGAAACCACTTTTTGTCAACATATTTCCATCTTCTAACTATGTGAATATCAGTCTATTTTATTATGATGTTTCAGGTGAAACCTTCAATTTACTACTTTGTCTGTGTATTTGGTTCCCTGTCCCAGGCATATCTTATATTACATATCTCATTTAGGTGTCACAACAATTCCATAGGAAATGTTTTCTAATTATTTCAGTTTTAAAACTGAATAAATTAAAAATTAGAATGATCAAGTAGCTTACCTAAGCCAAAGACAGTAAGTAGTGGAAAGGGTTAGATAAATAGTGTTGGCATCTTTCAAAAGTCTGTGCTCTCTTATCTGTTGTCCTATACCAGAGACTTATAAAGTCAAAGAATATGTGTACTCGTGTGTTTGAAATGATGGGCAGTACAACACATCTTTTTGTTTTTTTTTTGTTTCTTTTAATGGAACAAACAAAGATGTGGGTGATATAAGTTCTGAAAGAAAGATATCTTATTTTCTTCCATCCTCTGTCCCAAGAGACAGAAGGCCACCATATACAATTAGTTAAATGCCTTGCATAACTGATTACTTATCCTTCCAGAAACATATATATATATATTTATATTAATTTAGGTGTAGGTTTTCATAGAATTGAATATTCTACCCATTTAAAATTATACTGTGCAGTTTTCCTAAAGCCTTTTAGATGACTAAAGGCCCTTTACAGTTTTGGATGTGAATTTTGAGTGTTTGCTCCACTTAGAGATATCTAAGTGGAACAGGGAGGAATTCTTCACTGGAGTCCAGGTATAGACTTATAAATGGAGTGATAATTACCACATACTTGGATTCTTGTTGAAAGCAATAGCCACATTCCTAATAATGTCAAAAAATATAAGCTTAAATTCACTGTGGACTGAGTTTATTTGCAAGAAACAGTAGTTAACAACCATACATAAAAATATGTAGTTTATCCACCTAGCATGTAAGCAACATTTATGTCATAATTATAGTGTATTATCAAAGGACCCTGTATGGGAAATTGTATGTTTATAAATGTTTAATCCACCTTTTATGGGATGCTATCAGCATATATTGAATAACATGGTAAAAAGAAATAGTCCAATGCCTTATTTATTAATAGATTTAATCATAATTTGTTTATGATATCATCTTTATAAGGATATAGATTTTTTTGTCCTTGGAATTAGATATAGTGGCCTTTTATCTTAAATATTGGGTTTCTTATGCATGCATATATTTAAGCTGTTGATTAGAAACATTGTTTCGGGCAGGTGATCAAACCTTGACAATTTTTTTTATATATACCTTGCAAGTAGATAAAGTTAGTATTATGGACTTGAGGATGTGTCTTAAAATCTGCTTCCTGTTTTACTTTGTCTCATCTTTTTGTTTGTTTGTTTGTTTGTTTTTTAGCCACATACAAATGATGCAAGCTATCTTGATATATCATTAATTTTTTTAATGTTTATTTATTTGTGAGAGAGAGACAGAGAAACAGAGCACAAGTCAAGGAGGGGCAGAGAGAAGAGTGAGACACAGAATGCGAAGCAGATCCAGGCTCTGAGCTGTCAGCACAGAGACTGACGTGAGGCTCAAACCCACAGACTGAGAGATCACGACCTAAGCCGAAGTCAGAAACGTAACCGACTGAGCCACCCAGGTGACCCTTGATATATCATTTTAAATAATTCCTTTGATTATAGCTGACTTGAGCAAATAAGACAAACAATTAGAGTTATATTCTATGGCCCTCAGAGCAAGTTTTATGGGTCATAATTATTCCAAAAGATAGCCCACCCAAGGGTGGTATAAAAACAGGGAAGAAACAGAAGGAAGATTTGCTCTATAGCTGATCACTCTATAGTAGTATACCTTTCATAAAACAGTAGAGGAAGTTAAGCAGAAAGTTATTCAGGAAATATTCTAAATATACTAAAATATTTAGCAATGCATTGCCTAAATATTTTAATAAACTTTGATTCTTTAGTTATATTTTGAAACCTCACATGAACATATTTATATTGCATATTTAGAAAAAAGTATTTAATTATATTTTGAACAAAATATTTCAGGAAACTGCATGGCAATGTAAGATATCCATAAACCAAGGACAAATGCTATTTTGCATTTCAAAATAGAATCTTCCCCATGGTTATTTAAACTTAAAAAAGTGAATATACATAAGGACTTCTACTCTGTTACTACAGTATTTTTCTTGAATCCATTTTCTTTTCCTTTGTTTCCTTTCTTATTTTCCTGGTATCATTAAAATGTGCTTAATAATTGCATAAATGAAAGATTTCTTTCAGAGTCTAAACTGTTCTTATTATGGAGATTACAAAGTGGATTGTATAGATGAGCTCTATTAGAGTAATCTATGAAGAAGGTGGATGGAGATATTCATCCATATTACTCTTCAAGGGGACATAGTAAAATAATAAATGACAAGTAATTATCATTTCCATTCCCGTGATTATGTAAATGCTCCCCAGAAGAACATTTATTGTGAATACTGTCATTGAAATCACCCTTCCTTCTGTTGACTAGAGCTCAATGCCTTTGAAGACCTGATTACTAAGCACTTCATAAGATGTAGCATGTGATGCTATCAGTCAGCACTGCCAAAGAAATGTCACCGTGGAATTCCTTTGTTGTGAGCAATATTTTAAAGTGAATATTCAAACACCTCTATAAGGTGTACTGAGCTCTTTCAGCACCATAAGTAGCAATGACTCTTACAACAAATCCAAACATTATTGTTCTTTGAATCATGTTAATGGTTATTTAAAGCATTGCTCTGCGTGAGTGTTTGTTTCAGTCAGTGATACAAACAGGTTTGCAGAATCATTTGTGTCATAAAAACATAGGAAACACCAAGAAATATGTACCTATTTGAACGTCACCTATAATCTTAGGTGACATGATTTTGAATTATGCAATCATGTTCTTCTTTCTTGGGAGTGGGTATCTTTTTTCTAAAAATTTATCCTAATATATGAATGCATATTAGACCTTATAAATACATACAATTTTATGAATGCCAATTCTATAATAATTATTTTCCTGTTTTTTTATACTTTTGTATATCAAATAATTCATGAACACTATTATAAAACATTCTGCTCATTTGACCATTTAAAATAGTTAGTTGTTCAAAACTGAAAATGACCCTAGTGTCTGAAACGCTTTAACCATATTTAGTCATCCAGTCTAATGATGCATCTACTCTGTGTCTAACACCTTAGAGGAACTGTGAAAGACACAAACTCAGAATAGAGAATATGGGTATTATTTTCGCTAGGCTTATAACTACTGTGAGGGAAAATAGTTTGTAAAGGATTTAGAAAGCAGCTCTAAAAGAATAAGTGAACAAGAATGAGAGTGTGGCATGGAGTTATATCCAGAAGTAGAAATAGAATTAAAAACAGTTGTATGTTTTATAAATCAAAGTGTGTTATTAGCCTGGTTAGTGTACTATTGGAGAATAGAGACAGTGAGTTGTGTATGAGGAGTATGAAATTAACAAATGATTTACAGCTTGCAGGGTGATCTTACCATTACTTACTGAAGTAAGTAGTACTTACTATGTACAGAGAGTAAGGTAGTCTGGTGAAAATGGACACTGAGATGAGAAGAAAAAAGAGAGGTTGAATCAGTAGAGGGTCTCTTAATGGAAGGAGATATGACACAATGCATTGGGGAAAACTGATACTGAGAATAATTTCTCCAGTTATTCTGCTAAAAAGCATGATAATCATAAGTGCAAATATGGGCATAACCTTTATTATATGCCTGACACTTTTTATGATGTTTAATCTTGTTTAATCTTCATTAAACTTGTTTAGTCTTCACACACACACACACACACACACAAACACAACAAAAACTATGAGGTAGACTTTATTATTGTTTTCATCTTAAAGATGAGGTACTTTTCCTGACATTATAAAGTTATTGAGATGGGGCATTTGAATTTAAAACCAGGCAATCTGACTCCCAGACACTGTGCTTTTAAGCATTATTGCTATGCTACTTCTTTTCAGTGGGACCATTTTTCAAATAATCTCTGACATAATGTTTGATAAAGTCATCACTGTACACCATGCATCATCACTATATGTAATCAAAAATTATCAACTCAGTGATGGGTGAAAATTGTCTTTACTCATTCATTTTGAGGCAGCCTGAGATTACATGTTCTGCTGAATGCTGATCATAGAATGAGGTAATAAGAAATATTTGTTGTCACCTCTTATTATTGTTAAATATATTTTGTCCAAAGTTATATTATCTTCATTTTTCCTGTTCTGGAATTTCTTTTTTTATTTTATTAATTAATTAATACAGCAAATATTTAATGAGCATCTCTGTTCCAAAGTACTATATATAGCACCAAGAAACACGAAATATGTTTGTTTAGTTGCCACAGCGGATCACAACTTAGGTTTATAATATCTTATCTCCAATCCATCTGGTAACTAGTGAACTCTTAATGTCTTCCACTGGGCTTCTTAAAAAATTTCTTTAATGTTTCTTTATTTGTGTGTGTGTGTGCGTGTGTGTGTTTGTGTGTGTGTGAGAGAGAGAGAGAGAGAGAAAGAGAGAGAGAGAGAAAGAGACAGTTTGTAAATGGGGGACGGGCAGAGAGCGAGAGAGACACAGAATCTGAAGCAGGCTCCAGGTTCTGTGCTGTCAGCACAGAGCCTGATGTGGGGCTTGAACCCACAAACCATGAGATCATGACCTGAGCCGAAGTCAGATGCTCAAATGACTGAGCCACTCAGGTGCCCTCAAACTGGGCTTTTAAATCAGCTTTCTGTAAAGAAGTTGAAACTGATTAGCACTGAGGTATTCTGACGTTTTAGGTGATGATCTCTCACAGACTTATCTGCTTTCTAATTGCACTCAATTTTTTAAAATATATGGTAAAGATTTGGAAATCATCCAGAATATGAAAATATATTTATGATAAAAAATTTTCCAAAGAATTTAAAACTTGACCACAAAGAGTGGTGCCTGATATATAAGTAAATAAAGCCCAGATAGTTGTAGCAGTTGTTATATCACATGTAAACAGGTTTGGATTGACCTTAACCCTAATTTGTAATAGACATACACCAGTGGTCTATACATGTCTTTATTGTGGTGGTGGTGGTGGTGGTGGTGGTTTTTCCATCCATTTTGTGGGAGCCTGACAGTGACCACAAGAAAGCGTGGTTAGGGACGCAGAGATGTGCCTGCACACGGGACTCTCTGCCTGGGCAGATCATGCCTGCAAACAGGATGTTCTGCCAAGGGGCCTGCACACAATATCCAAGGTTAATGATCCGCTCGCACACGAGGGAACATGCCCTCCTTAGAAATAAGGAAGAGGCTGGAATTGTGAGCAGGCCTCTTAGTAAACATGTTGTGGTCGCTTCCTCCCTTTGCTCCCCCCTGTCCTTGGAATGTGTTTGGCTACTTGCCCTTATTTGGTAAAGGAATGCATCTTGTAAATTTCAGTTTGTATCCAGTTACTGGGGTATAAAATAAACCGCAAGAGGGGCTTGCGTAGAATTGTTCCTCTGGCCGGAGTTGTGTCTGTGTCTGTCTTTTGTGTGTGTCTTGTCTTTGTGTCATTTCGTCCGCAACACATTTTACCCTCAGTCACTACAACTACATCCTCACATTCTCTAATCAACTGTTGTATAATAAGCTTACTTTTCTTGTCCATTTGGGGTGCTATAACAAAGTACCAGAAACTGGATGACTTATAAACAACAAACATGTAATTCTTACATTCTTTTTCTGCATCAAGTGATATGCCCATATGGTTTTTATATTCTCTAGCTTGCTGATAAAGTAGACTACATTGACTTTCAAATGTTGAGTGACTCTTATATTTCTGGAATGAATTCTACTTGGTAATAGTGTATATTTATTTTTATACATTTTGGGATTTGGTTTACTTTTTTTTTTAAGACTTTTGCATCTAAGATAATGAGAAGTACCGATCTGACGTTTTCTTTTTCTTTTGCTTTTGTTTTTGAGATTCATTTGGTCCTTCAAGTTGAGGTATTTTGGGCTATTTGGAAATTTTATGTCCTCAGGTGTTTGTGCAAAATGGCACTCTTAGCTGGAAGGGCCCCACATTTCTGACACATGGCATCATTGCCTGAAGCACACTGCTAGGAAAATCATAGATATGTTTCTGTTCTGGTGTCTGTGTCCTCAGACCTTACACAGGCACACCTACCCTAGGGAGGAAAAAAGTGGTACATGATTGCTATTAACTATAGTAAAGAAAGCTATAGCTACGATTCAAGCTATTCAGGACCAATAAAACTCACTGAACTCATGAGCAGAGTTGGATATGAACAACGAAACAGCTTTTGGTTATGTGATGGAAGAACAGAGTGGCATTTGTGTTATTGCCAATACCTTGTGTGTGCCAATGCTCCTGCTTGAGTAGTATCCTCCAGGGAGGACTAGTCATTCTTCAGTGTCTGGCTTTCCTTTTGACCTGGTAAAGTCCCATCTCAAAATGAGACAAGCTCTAAGAACAAACTGCAAGAGTATAGATTGTTCAGGGGCCCCACTGGACCTGACTGCATCTCGAAATTTGAAGTAGGTGGTGGTCCTACTAGATTGTATGTGCTTTATCTATCTGCTGCTTCAATGGACAGCTGTGGGGTGTAGGGTAGAGTGTTGGTAAAGACAGTCTTATACACATAGTTATTTGACTCCTACCGGCCTCTATAAAAATGGTTCTTGGGCTTGGAACAGATCCAAGAGATAACACACATGTCCTGTGCCAGGCGTGTCACATATCTTTCCCTGTTTCAGGCACAGTGAGTACTCTTTCATCTCTCCTTTAGGCTTGTGTGTCATATGGCACCTGGCCAACACCTATGTTAATGTCTATTTTCTGTTGGGGGGAGACAGGGTTTCTTCCACTGTAGCATAAAGGGCTGCAAATCAGAGAAAGTCTGGCTGAGAGTGATTGGCACACACTTACTGAAGCTGATTTGGTTCTGTCTGTTCTTTATATGAGTAAAGCATTGTTCCATTCTCTTTTTGACTGTGTTATGTTTTCTTTGGCCAGTCAGGTACCAACATGCAGTGAACAGATGTGTTTAGAGTCCTACTCTGGTTTTGATAATCAGTACCCAGCATTTTTGGAATTGATAAGTGGTGCACAGAACTCAGCTCAACAATAACTTATAGAGTTGTCTGTCTCCCCATATAGAATGTAAGTTTCATGAGAGCAAAGGCCGCATCATTGTCAATTGATAGTAAGTATATTTTTAACTTCCTTGATAATGACTACACAATGCCTGGCATAGAGTAAGCACTCAAATCGTTTTCATTAAATAAATTAAAGAAAATATCTGTTTTCTCTAAAAATCTAGATTTAAAAAAATCTATTATTGGTTGATCTTTTTTTATTGTGGATTTTTCTTTGCTGTTTTTCAACAAGAGAATATTTGAGCCTAACTGAGAAATCAATGGAAAATAGCTTCTCACTTTCCACTGAACAGAATTAGTTAAAATACTTAAGTTAGAGTTACAATTAAATTCTCCATTTTACTTAGTACAATTTGACCTCTCTTATTATTATTTTAATTGTATTTGTTTTCAATCGTTATGCATATCTATAGTTCAATAATAAGCTTTAATTTAGTAACTATTTTTTAACTCCAATATTTGTTGTTTTTAGCATTTCCCTTGTATTTATTCTACTTGTATATTTTTATAACAATGTCCTCTTAGGAAACTATATATGAAGTTATCCTAAAATGTCCCCTGCACATCAAGAGGTTATACACTACGGGGTTCTTTAAAGTACTGTTGTTGTTGTTTTCATAAACCACAAAATTGTTGTGTCTTCATTTCATTTTCTAGAAAGAGATTTCTGTTGTTGTTAAGAATAGACTTAAACACAAACAGGGGTTGATTTTGTTTTCTCTCATATACTAGTTTATACCCATGTATAATATTTAGAAATAATATCCAAATGGGAAGGATAAAATATTTAAAAGTCTAGTAATCTATAGGGTATTATCTAGGAATCTAGTATGTTCTTGGATATGTAGATGAGTAATTGCCTATGAGCTGATGTCAGTTGAAATCTCAGGCAAAGGAAACCAATAATTACTGGTTCTCTTCAAGATATTGTCATTCATATCAGAAAAAATACTTTAAGGCCTTTCCACATAATATGTAACATCTAGTGCTGAAACCCTAATAATTCTAAGTGTTTAACTTCATAATTAGTCCTACAAACAGTGCTTTTACTAGAACTACAGATTTTGTAAGTGTTGTACTTATGGTATTTGTCTTGTCTTCCATTCCATTACATATTTACTTTCAAAATAGTTTGTAATCTTCAAGATTATATGTTCCTTAAAATTTTGTTTTGGGTAGGCTTCTTTGTTTTGTGCATGTGTATACGTATGTGTGCGGGTGGGCACATACACATGAGCTGAAATGTCTAAACCAAGAATTTTTAATTTTCTATATACAGTGGGCAAAAGTAACTAGTTATTCTTACCTATGATATATGTTAAGGTTTAATAAAGTATCATTATCACATTATGAATAGAAATGGTTTACATCAACTTTGTTTCTAAACCTGAAAATAATTTTACTTTTGAAATTATTACAAAATGTGACAGAAATCTATCACCTTCTAAATATAGGAAAAACCTCTAATTTACCTAATTTTCTTCCCTTACTTTTATTTTTATCCTTTTCTTCACTTCTCTATATCATCATGAATTTGAAGACATTTCAAACACCTAGATAATAATGTGGAACACCTATTACTTAGGGGAAAATCATAATAAAACGTAGTGATAAGACTTCCTACTTTTCTTTCCCATTTATTTGCTACAGCTGTTTACTGGAATAGAAACAGGCAGATGTCACACAATTTTTTTAGTATCTTAAAAAAAATAAGCTGCTTCTCAAATAATAGGATACCCAATAATGAGATTATAATAATTTACTCTTTGACTATAAAAGGATTATGATAATATAATGGAAATCTGCAATTTTACGTATGTTTCCCACACAACAAACTTTCAAGGTCAATATAGAACAGATTTCTGTATTTTAATTGAAATACTATAGTTCAACATGAATTGCAGAATATAGACAATCATATATTTGCTAATTTTATTCTATTGCAGTAGATACTAAATTTGTCTGTTATAGCCTCTTGAATTTTCAACTGGGGTCATTTTACCTAATTATAGATTGCCACTAATTTCAATGGTAATTTTCCATGAAAATGCACCATACCAAATACTAAAAAAATCGTTTTTTCTTATTAATATGCAACTGATTTTTAATGCTGTAAGTGTACACAGACTGTATGTAAACTGCATATAGTTGTATGTAGAATATTAGAAAGCAACAGATTATTAGTCAAATTGTAGATTTAAATTCTATTTAAATTTCCCCACATCACTCTGTCCCTTGCTGTATGCCTGGATATGACATATATTATCTATTATTATAATCTGGAAAATCTATTAGAACTATAACATATAATTAAATATTATATATTATATATTTGATTAGTATGAGCAGGCACTTATGAGTCATTTCAAGAACAACTGCTTCTGAGTAGTCCAGGAACAGTTACTTTAAATTCTGTCAAATTCAAGTAATAAAATGACAAGATTTGCCTCTACAATTGGCCCTCAGTAAGGTAGTGGTATTCATTAAATTTTCCAAGTCATAATATTACTGTATAGAAGTCATTTCCTAAATAATCCCAAAAGCCTCCTCTATCCTATACACATGTGCAAAATTAAATGGGTCTTATGCTGAATGTGACTCAAGAAAGTCGACCAATAACTAATACTATTTGCTTTCATTTCCTTTTTTATTTTTATCAGATTTCCTACTGTATTCATTAGATTTTAAAACTGTGCTGAGTTGATTTGATTAAAAATTAGATAAATTTTGGGGTGCCTGAGTGGCTCAGTCAGTTAAGCATCCAACTTCAGCTCGGGTCATGATCTCATGGTTCGTGGGTTTGAGCCCCAAGTCGGGCTCTGTGCTGACAGCTCAGAGCCTGGAGCCTGTCTTCAGTTTCTGTGTCTTCCTCTCTCCCTGGCCATCCCTTGCTCATGCTGTCTTCATCTCTCTCTCAAAAATAAATAACACATTTAAAAAACTAGAGAAATATCATACAAGAGCTTTAATGAACACTTATTTATGGAGCACCATTTCTGGTTCCAAAAAAATCAGCAGGTAAGCAGTTTGCCACTTTGCAATTTGCAATCTCCCCCCATTTTTGCAGAAAGGACATTTGATCAATGATTATTAAAATGTTAATTGAATAATTCTAAGGCTCTAAACTGTATTAATTATCAAGTTTCAGCTTTGTGGGTCAATATATGTATAATAGCCATAATGGTCCCAATATTTCCTATCACCTGTCTCAAGTTTTTGGCAACTTGTCTGGTTATCCTGAAAGAGCTGTGATCAATTGTTAGGTACAAGAATCACTTAAAGTAATGGACTATACCTTTTAAACTGTTAATATTACCATTTATTTAAGACCATATGTAAATAAGAACAAATGCCTACTTTTCCAAGGCTTAGTTTTCATGTGTTTGTGAATATTTTAATTTTTTTATGTTCAATTTCTTTAAAAGTCACATTGAGGTTAAAGGTCTCCTTCTAACACATGCTAGTATTAAAATTAGAATAAGCGATATGCATAGATAGCTTAGTTGCTTAAGCCTCCTGATTTTGGCTCAAGTCAAAATTCTCCCTCTCCCCTCTCTCTCTGCCTCTCCCCCACTTATGCTCTTTCTTTCTCTCTATCTCTCTCAAAATAAATATACTTAAACACAATTTTCTTAAGCAGCACCTGGATGACTCAGTCAGTTAATACTATGACTTTGGCTCAGGTCATGATCTCTAGGTTCCTGAGTTCAAGCCCTGCATTGGGCTTTGTGGTGACAGCTCAGAACCTGGAGCCTGCTTCTAATTCTCTCTCTCTCTCTCTCTCTCCCCTCTCTCTCTCTCTCTCTCTCTCTCGCACTCTCACTCTTACTCTCTCTCTTCCACTCCCTTGTTCGTGCTTGATCCCTGTCTCTTTCTCAAAAATAAATAATAAAACTTTTTAATAAAATATATTAGAACAAGCAGGATACAGATGAGAAACAACTTTATGGTGGAAGTGAGTTTGTCTGAATAATATCAATTTTAAGATGTTCAGCAGAAAGGTGGGGCAACATAAAATATGCAATGATTATAATTATAGTGGACCTCAATTATTTAAAAAATGCTATTTAATAAAAAANTGTGAGTTCGTGTTTCGGGTGACGAGCCATAGAGGGACCCAGTTTTCCTCACTCCAGTGGGTGTGGGCTCTGCGCACCCGGCAGGCAAGCCCCCTGCGCATGCTTGCCAGCCTGACCCAGAGAAGGAAGCAGCGATTCTGACTCCGCCCACAGAGCTCCNGGCATGGATCACGCCACGCCCATCCCTGCCTGAGAGCTGCCCTCCTCCCTTTTTTTCTTTTTTTTTCCTTTTTTTGTTTTTTTTCCTTTTTTCCTTTCTTTCCCCCCCTTTTTTTTTTCTCTTTCTTTTTTTCTTCTTCTTTCTCTTTTCTCTCTTTTTTCCCCAGAACACTGACCTGATTAACTCTGGTCACCGTCTTGCTTAAACAATCACAACGAGTCCATTCTGTAAATGTAAATTCTACACCTACCGACATTTTCAGCTATATCTCTCAGGAGTAATTAGACTATATAGTTTCTCTCGATAATTCCAGCATCCTTCTCTCACCTATCCAACTATATGCTACCCTTTAGCTCTTTGAAAAAAGCTTCTTATCCCTTCTGCCTGTTCATTCTATTTCCAATTTTGCCGCATCAAAATCAAAAGAAAGCCGGAGTAGTNGTGGGAGGAGGGGATGGGCCTGGAGGAGGACTCTTGTGGTGATGAGCACTGAGTGTTATGTGGAAACTAATTTGACAATAAACTATTTGTAAAAAAAAAAAAAAAATTTGTGAAACTAAATATTAAAAATATATATTTTTTGAAAATAATTTACAAAAGTAGTGTGAATCTATAAGTCATTTGTGACAAACATGTTAATTCTGAAATAAATAGTTTTAATTCAAAAAAATGAAGAAAAAATTAGCACAATTTTTTCTCATGTTAAATTATACTCAATGATGTTAACATATTGGGATACAGACAGTAGGTTTTAAGGATGTATGGAGAAGAAATAACAAGAAAAGAGCAAAATCGCAGAAGACAAACGTAGAAAAAGCATATTACATAACATGTGTATGTTTAACTAAGAGCTAATAGTTACTATCTCTAATTCAAACACTGGTACCAATCTCAGAAATTTTAAATTATCCTGATGCATAATTTAAAGAGCTACAAACAATATAAAATTAACATCAGCTACTGTTACATACATTTATTGGGGTTTTATGTTTGTGGTGAAACAACCATTTAGCCAAATGAAATACATTAAAAATTAGCATTACAGATGAGGCAGCAAGGTATTTCTAATCTATGTTCATGCTTTAGCTAATTTCCTCAATCGCTCCCCATAGTTATTACTCTGTTTTCTATATGTAATAGTTCTGCTTGCATCCTGGATATTACTCCTAATTTTCTCAGATATTCAGTAGGAGAATATAAAAGAAAATAAAAGCACTTTGAATTGTGCAGTTTTGTAGAGACACTATAGTTCTTAAAATATAATCAGGAAAGGAGAAAACAGCATTAGGAATAGTGAGTTAATTTTCTATCCCGTCTTCTACAGAAAAGTAACATCTGCATTTTATCATTAAGACAAACATACATCTTTCAAGGGATTCTGGGGGTACTTATGTTTAATTGGTAACAGACTTCGTTTTTTGTGTGTGTGATAACCATTCGGCATATTATATCACTTCATTTTAATACATTATCATATTGTTTATAAGCTATTTGGAAAAAGAATGTAATAAATGAACATAGAAATTTTTATTTTTACATTATACAAGACTAACCAATGTAGTGGTTATGTTTTCCCATTTTTCAGTAATTTGAGGACAATTCTATCATCTTCATGAAAGTGTATATCACATAATTTTTATGCATCAGAAATATCCAAGTTTAGACAATGTAAAAAGTTGTTAATTATCCTATAATTATGCTTCTAATTAAAAAAATCAAGTAGCTTATGTTTATTCACAATTTCAATTATGTTGACATCACTTTTTGAGAAGTCTCTGGCATTCCTTTATATAAATGGACAAGTTTTTTTATAGAATTCATGTGACCCCTACTGGGTTTGGAGATTTTAAATGCCAGTGCGTCTGGCCTCATTATATAAATATAATTATAATCTTCTAGTAAAACTAAGTTTTAGTAAAAGTAGGTTTTACTCAAAAATATATTCTATACTTTCTGGATAACTATTTTAGAAACTGTTAAATGTAATTTTATGTATTTTCACTTTCCTGAAATTAAACAAGATAAAAGAAATCTTTGTGAATGAATTTAAGTCTACATTATTGTGCTGAGTGTCTACTAACAGGGAAAGTATTAATGGGGGGAAATATATGTATATATATATGCCAATAAATGGCACGAGGAGAGAATTTCCAAACAGTAAACTTACAGTAGCCTGACAACTGCTGGGCTGAGATATAATCACAAAGCTATGAGGACTACTTACCAGTTTGACAGCAGGGTCAAATAAGAACCATTGCTATTAGAAAGCAATGGACTTCACTTGCCTTGGTCTTCAATACTGGAATTATGCTGGGTGAAGATACTGGCAAGCACTGGCCATAGGATGCCCTTTGGTGAAAAGTAACTTTTTCTGTGTTTTACCAACAAATTGGGTTTTTACAAAGCCTGCATAAGGAAAAAACACAAAACCCCCTGTCTTCACTTTGTCTTTCAATGACTATGAACATATACAAAATATGTAAAATTATAGTATCTAAGCATAGAAGCTATTAAATTTAAGAGTCAATGTAAATGGTGAAAAAAACAAATTTATTTGATTTATAGTATTCAGAAGATAAGAAATCAGAACAATGGCTCATTCTACCCCTGGATGTAACACTCGCCCACATACTCACAGACCCAGTGAGGTTGGAGAGCCTAGAATATTTACTTTTGTTATGGATAGTGTCCTTGATCACATCTTCACAACAGATCTAACATGTTTCAAAGTATTGATTCTTAAAACATCCTTTATTATAGAATGCTGACAAAATAATAAAGACTGGTTCAGTGAAAGCATTATTGGGGCACCTGGGTGGCTCAGTCAGTTAAGCAGTCAACTTCAGCTCAAGTCATGGTCTCCCACAGTCTGTGAATTCAGGCCCCATGTCAGGGTATGTGCTGACAGCCCAGAGCCTGGAGCCTACTTGGGATTCTATGTTGCCCTCTCTCTCAATCCCTCTCCTGCTCATGCTCTGTCTCTCTTTCAAAAATAAATAACAATTACAAAAAATAATAAAAGCAGTATTGAGGGTCCAAAGCAAGGTACAAAAGGATGAGTATGTATGATGATCTATATTAAGACAAGGAGAAGTATAGGGAATCTAGAAGACTAAGTGGACCACATGGTAATAGGCAATCTGGAATATTATCACTTTTTTTCTCTCCTTCTGTTAGGAATAGAGAAGGAGTATGTTCAAAATTATATTATCTGGCAGTATTTGGGATGCAAATACTCTCTCATGCTATTAAGGTGAGATCCAGTGAGTTGAACAGCCTAGAATAATGACAAACTCCATTAAAGAAAAAATTCTTGAATAGAATATCATAATTGCTTACCAATTAAGGTGGCCAGAAAGGCAGCACTGATTATTAGGAAGGACTTGTTCTTCAAGTAAGGAAAGGAAGAAGGAAAGAAAGAAGAAAAGAAAGGAAATGAGGTTGTTCTAGAAATATCAAACTGTCATTGAGACCCCAAAGTTCTACTCTTTAGAACATAGCTGTATCAATTCCAGCCTGGAAGAACATATGTTTTGTATTGTGTATAACCAAATGTTCATTTCCATCATAATAATACCTCAGGAAAGTATTTATTTAATATTCAACTCAAGTTATTTTCTTTCCTACTTTTACTTTATAAAACTCAACATTGATTCAGTCAATTTGCTATGTAAATCTTTTAATTATAAGCCAACACAAAGTTGAGTAATTATCTACCAAAACGTCTAAGGAAAATTCTAGGATATTCAATTTAAGGTCATAATCTTATATAAGACAACTAGTTATATGCTACTTTTAACAATAAAAAATAATATACTCATGTGGGTAAACAATTTAATGTTTTCTATAGGCCTAAAGAGATAGAGGGGCAATGTGCTGCTCATGTCAAGGACCATGAGCAAGAACGGAGAGCTCCAAGAATAAGTGTCTGTGCTGCTCACTGAAGAGCACTACTAGTCAACTTACTGTTTCTAAAACATAAAATGTAATGTATTATATGTTTTTAATTTTAGCTCAATATTACTTATCATTATTCTTACTTAATTGTATATGCAAAACTACAAATTATATATAATTACCAATGACCACACTGGTATTCTAAAGAGACTCTATTTCTATGTCATTAAGAATATCAACTTCAGATTTTAAGTAGTAATATTTTAAGAATAAAAGTGGCATACATTTTATTTAGATATGTGAAAACATTCATTATTTGGAAGGCTATAAAATCTTCAATAGAATACCGTCTGGGATCATTTAGATAGGACCTTACTTACAGATTTCTCTACCTTTGGAATCATTCTGAGGTATTACATTTAGTGTAGCTTTTTAATTAGATGCGGTATATGACAGGAGGGTAAAAGCAGGCTGGGAGCTTTGGCATACTTGATTCCTGTGTGTAAAGATAAGTCCTATCTTCTGGGTGACAACTGCAATATATGGTTCAGTGAGCTACTGTCCTAATCCATGCCTTAGGTAAATATGCTATTTGTTCCCTCTTCGATTCCAGGTAAGGCATAAACCAAAATCCATAACCAATATGTCTGTGTATGTGTGTGTGTGTGTGTGTGTGTGTATTTAAGAATGCATAGAGGGAGAAATTTTTTTAAAAAGTTTTTTAATGTTTTATTTATTTTTGAGAGAAAGAGAGACAGAGTGCAAGTTGGGGAGGAGCAGAGAGATAGGGAGACACAGAATCCGAAGCTGGCTCCAGGCTCTGAGCTGTCAGCACAGAGTCCGATGCAGGGCTCAGACTTATGAACCACAAGATCATGATGAGCTGAAGTCAGACACTTAACTAACTGCATGATCCAGGCACCCCGAGAGGGAGTAAGTTTTAAAAATTAAACTATTATAGAAATATTAAAGATATATATATTTATAGAGAGACAGATTTTATACCCAAATATAGGGTACTCAATTAAGTTTAAATTTCAGATAAACAAAGTCATTTTTAAAAATATAAGTATGTCCCAAATACTGTGTTTGTTATGCTAACAAAATTAACTCTTGCTTATCAGATTTTTAAATTTAACTGGACACTGGCATTTTTATTTGCTAACTTTGCCTTATTCCAAAAGTAGTAACATATATGCTTAAATGATTCAATAAATTGTAAAGAACAATTATTTTCACACTTACAAAGCACTAATCAATAATTAAGGCTAAATGAGGTCAGCAAAGTGGTGGAATAAGAGTTTGCTACCATATTACCACCTAAATGTGATGTTTACAATCACCCATGAAGAAGAGTACCTTTGTGAAAGTTCAGGAGTTCAGCAGAGAAACTCAAGCACACTGTTGAAGAGAGAAAAAAAAAAAAAAAGTCAAGATTGGATGCCTTGAAGAGACTAAGATGAACATTTTTACCTAATCACATAAAAAAGTTTAAAAATATATGGATGTATGTCACTTATTTGTGGAGTCAAGAAATAAATAAAATTGAGACTCATAAAAATAGAGAGTAAAATGGGAGTTGTTAGGGATCATAGGTGGTGAAATGGGGAGAGGTTAGAGAAACAGTACAAATGTTTAGTTATAAGATAAATAGAATTTGAAGATTTAATATCCCATGGTGACTAGAGTTAATAATACTATATCATATAGTAGAAGTTTACAGAGAGCAGATCTTAAACTTTCTCAAACACAGAAAAAAATTAGTAATTGTGAGATGATGAATGTGTTAATTAACTTGATTGTGAGAATCCTTTTCACTATATGTATATGATATGAAATCATCAGGCTGTAAACTTTAAATATACCACAATTATGTCAATTAAACTTCAGTAGAATTAGAAAAATAAATGAATAAAGTAATTAAGGAAGTGAAAGTATAATTACCTTTCAATTTATATATGTAATTCTTAGGTGGAATCTGAATTTGTATATGAGTGGGCTTTACACAGGCATTTATCTCTGGATACAATGTAGTTGGATTTCTGATTAAGGTCAGCAAACTGTTAGAAGTCACTTTAATGTAAAGTTCTGGAAATATTTATTTTTCATTTATTGGCAGTATAAAACCAATCTGCAGAAATGAAAAAAAAATAAGACTAATAGTGGCAAATTATTTCAGGCACATTTTATGGTATTCTATTATTTTAATTTTAAAGAAAACATGGCATTTAAATCTATATAATAAGCTTTTGAAATATCTTAAGACTAGAAAATGTAAATGAGATGTGCTTTACAATTTCCATTTCTATAGTTTTCTTTGAGGAAACTTTATAATTATAAAAAGAATCTACTCCTTTTCTTGATCCAGGAGGCAATTGTGTGGTATATTCAGCATCTATATGCCCTATTGCTCTTTGACCTCTGGTTTCAAATATAATTTTTCTTGTGCACTAGTAGTGTTATATTTGCAAAGCACTTAACTTCTCCTTACCTCTGTTTCCTCCTCTGGAAAATGGAGAAATAATTACAGTTCCACTTCATAAGATTGTTACCGAAAAACTAACAAATGCTAATATTTTTAAAGCACTTAGAACAGTATGTGATACTTAGAAGGCACTATACATGCTTATTAAATAAAATTAATATAATACAGATTTTTATTTAATTAACAGTGAACATGTTACTAATTTCTCCATATCAGGACACAGATCTAATTGATGTTTTTAATGGCTGCTTCATATTGTTTTTTGTTTTCTTTTATGTCAGCCCAGTATTCTAGAGCATTTATTTCATATAACTTGTTTAACCATGGTGCTTCTGATGGATATTCAGGTAATTTATGATTTTTTATATATAATAGTTATAAGTGCTGCTACTATAATAATCTTGGTACAGATATCTTGGCAGAGAGCGAGACTATTTCTGAAATTAGGTTACCATGGAATGTGTGTTTATTTATTTATTTAAAATGTTTAAATGTTTATTTGTTATTTTTGAGAGATAAAGAAAGCACGTGAGCAGGGGAGGGACAAAGAGGGAGGTAGACGGAGGATACAAATAAGGGTCTGCACTGACAGTAGAGAGCTTGATGTGGGACTCAAACTCACAAACCATAAGATCATGATCTAAGCTGAAGTCAGACACTTAATGGAATGAGCCACTTAGGCAACCCTAGAATGCTTATTTTTAATTTTGATAGATGCTGCCAAGCTGTCTTCTTAATAAGGTGAAGAATTACACTTTCAAAAAAAGTGAGTGAGATATCATATTTTCCCAACTGTTTTTCAACACTGAAAATGCTCAAATTTTCTCTACTCCAAATTGAACTATGGCGCCTTACTCTCAGTTTAAATACCTTCAGTGTACAAAAAAAAAAAAAAAAAAAAAAAAAAGAAAAAGAAAAAAGAAACAACACTATTTCACTTAGGGTTTTAGGGAAGAGTCAATTTTAGCTGTGATAACATAAATCATGGTGTGAATGTTTTCTGTCTAATACATATTTCTATTAAAGTTGAAATGTTGCCCTGAAAACAAAACATAAGAATATTTTGAGTTCAGATACAGTATAGAGTGGATGAACTTGGGATAGAGAGCAATTTTCTTTCGTGAACTCTATAATTTCATTGCTTAATAATTTTCAAAGACTGTATAACTTTTCAAGAGGAGTCTCCTGAGAATATTTTGCCATAAACAAAAATAGTTTTTATAACAATTATTGAATATGATGTTGTCCTGTCTTTTCTAGGCAACAATTACCTGTCAAGTTTCCATGCCCTATCTGTTTTTCTCGTATGGAGATTTTCCCCTTATTTATTATACCTGAGGAAGCAGGAGTAAAAATACATTTGCAGCACCCGTAGAAAACATAGAATTTTAGTCATTTATCAGCATGATTCAGTGAAACTCTAACAGACCAACTCATTTGCCTAATACAGTGTGATAATTCAGTAAATTGAGAGAAAGCAGTATAATTAGTTTTCTAGGTTAATTTCTAAAAGATAAATTAGTCATATCTACTTCAGAATCTGTTACAATCTATTATAAAGCACCTAGGGTTTCCATAGTAAATACATGAACTTTAACTGACTTCCTAAAATACACTGGTGATTTTGTGAAATTTATTAACCTTAAGATATACATTTAAAAGGATCGGGCTCCTGGGTGGCTCAGTCAGTTAAGCGTCCAACGTCAGCTCAGGTCATGATCTCATGGTTTGTCAGCTCAAGCCCCTGGTCAGGCCCTGTTCTGACAGCTAGGTGAGAGCCTGGGGCCTGCTTCAGATTCTTTATCTCCCCCTCTCCCTGACTCTCCCCTGCCCACGCTCTCTCTCTTTCAGAAATTAAAAAAACAAACAAACAAACAAAACACACAACATTAAAAGGTACATTGAAAATTGTAAGGATACACAGTTCATTTTTTTAAATCTAAAGAGTCCATGAAAGAGTATAGTACATTCCACTGCCACAGTGGGAAGAGGTATGGCTACGGGTAAGAGTTAAGTCATCAGTTTTAGGTCAAATCAGAAGATTAAATTTAAAACTGCTTACACTGAGTAAAGAGTTGAGTCTCTCTCACACTGAATATTTTATAAAACATGAAATTGTTAAAAATAAGAATATGGTTTCTTAGTGAAAGTTATTATTTGTAATGTAACTCTTATTTAAGGATTAAAATTTAAGACTTGTCATTGACAGAATTTAATTTTCTCTTTGAAGACTCTAAAGAAATCTTAGTTTCTAATTTCATTTTATTCCACAAAAGTAAAAGATAAGGAGTACAAGAATATTGGCCATAAACTTTGGATACAATAGAAGGAACAAGATTTTAATGTGAAATTAGTTTAAATTCTCAGATTCTCTATATGTTAATTGTGTTTCAAGGTGTACCTAAAATATGGTTACACTGTAAATGTACTGACATTTACCAAGTACTTTTAAATGTTTGTTTTTATTTATATTTTTAAAATTTGGATTTAATAATGATATTAAGGAAGACTTTTTTGTTTTATAAAAACATTTGAGAATGCCTTAAAAGGATAATGATATAAGGATCTAATGGGAATGACTGAATAATTCAAGGACAAAAAAAAAAGAAAAGAAAAAGAAAAAAAAAACCTGACAACAAAACAAACACAAAAAGCAAAAAATGAAAATGTTTGTTGGCCAGAAAAGAGAGGCATCTTCTCTCCTGAAAACTAAACTTAATACCTTTAGCATATCTAGAGGGCAGGCAAACACCCTCCAGAGTGGCTGAAATGGGGCTACTACCAGATGGTCTGGTGACCACAGTTGTGGACAAAGCCACTTATTTCTTTGGCCTAAAAAAGTAGAATTCACTGTAAAGGATGCCTCCTTCTAAGGTATAAGAGAAAGAGCATAAGAAAAAAGGAAAAAGTTGAGGAGGGAAGACAAGGGAAAGGCTATGGAGGAAAGAGATTTCAAATACCAATTATCTATGCTAAGGATGTTACTATCAGCTCACATCTATAAAGAACTTTTGATCCCTGCTTGGAAAAGTGGGCCAGAAAAAGTGTAGTGTTCCAGCTGTAACTGCTTACATCTTTATCAATGAATCAACTTCTGGAATCTTAACGTCTTTAAAGAAACAACAATTATACATCTCAGTGAGGTGCAGCAAAACAAATAGGACTTTTTTTCCTGATACCACTGATTTTTACACACCATCCCTGTATTTCCAGATGTAAGAGGATTCTGTCACTATAATGAGAGAAAAGACCCTACATTTCAAGACTTAATTTGTGATTATTCTACTTCTCACATGTTAAAACCCTAGAAAGCACCTCACACCCATCAGAATGGGTAAAATCAACAGCACAAGAAACAACAAATGTTGGTAAGGATGTGGAGAAAAGGAAATATGCTTGCTCTGTTGGTGAGAATGCAAACTGGTACAGCCACTCTGGAAAACATTATGAAGCCTCCTCAAAAAGTTAAAATAAGGGCACGTGGGTGGCTCAGTCAGTTGGGCATCCTACTTCGGCTGGGGTCAAGATATCAGTCCATGAGTTCGAGCCCTGAATAGGACTCTGTGCTGACAGCTCAGAGCCTGTAGCCTGTTTCAGATTTTGTGTGTCTCCCTCTCTCTCTGCCCCTCCCCAGCTCATGCTCTGTCTCTCTCTCTGTCTCAAAAATCAATAAACGTTAAAAAAAGTTAAAAATAGAAATACCCTATCAAAAATTTATTTAAATTATATATTTACTTAAACTATTTGTATATTTTACACTGTTCAGTTATAAGAAAAGGCAATAAGCCAGTAATTTTTACATGTGTCTAAGTCATAATGTATAAAATATTTCAGATGGCTTACTGTGGAAAATGATATTTTTATTTGCAAAATGTAAAAAGTGAAGAACTTAGGAAAATTGGTTATAAATGTCATGTTGTAGGGTGCCTGGGTGGCTCAGGCAAGTATCTGATTCTTGGTCTCAGCTCAAGTCTTGATCTCAGGGTTGTGAGTTCAAACCTCACATTGAGTTCCACACTGTGAAGCTCACTTAAGGGGGGAAGAAAAAGTCATGCTGTAATTATATGAATAAAGTTTGATCAAAGTTATAGTATGAACAGTAAACATATATTGCTTTAAAATGTGTCAACATTTCCACATTTAACAATGATTTCTATATAATTTAATTGAAAACTATTGCTTGTTTTTATGATCAATAATCTCATAATTTTCTCTAATCATTTTAGTGCCATAGTTTTTACATGTAGTCAAGTTCTATATTTTTCTAGTGTTGATGTTTTTCTTGGCCTAGATGAAACTTTCTAGAATGATATAATCCTCAATAGAAATGCAGCACATAATTTGCTCATGACAAAATCATGATAGAATCTAAAACTCCTATTTCTAGAATGGCTCTGCGTTATATCACAATTTGGTGTGACTGCTTGAAAATAAAGCATTTTGAAGTCCCCTTGATAGTGTCAGGTGTTGGGGATGAGGTGGAGGCAAGCTAAAACTCCTTAACACAGGAAGAAGTCTTCATGAGAATTATGAACGTTAAGCTCACCTGGACTGCTAATACCTTTTACTGCTAATAGATTTAGTAACTCTGTGTTTTGGGTCTTGAGCTTCTTTTCTTTGTTAATACGTTTTAACAAGTCAGGAGTTCTGTTTTAATTTAGCACACACTGATTCTCCGTTTCCACAACCTACCATTAAATGCTGATAACAAACATGACCTGTTGCTTTCTAAATGGCACTTTAAAATGTATGCTTATCTGGAAAACTCAGGTAAATAGAAGCTGTAGGCAGATTTCCAAGTGTGATGTGTCATAAATAGTATTCTATGAACAAAATCTTCCAACCCAATGGACTACAGGGCATATGTTTAGGGTCAACTGAGCTATCTGCATCAACTGTAAACCTTAAAAAGATTAAAGAAATGTCTTCATTATAGAGTTTAATCAAGGGAGAAAAGGTTAATAAGATTTATCTGATTAATCTTATAATGAGAGAAAAAGAGAGATTTCCCCCCTCTCTCTTTTTCTCCCAGTGAAAAACCACTATCCTAGTGGTATTTCTTGCATGAGAGACATTTATTTTACATATGCTATGTATTTATTTAATTACGTTTCCTTCTTTATGTTTTTAGGGATATTTATAGAGAATTTTATGCATATGTTATCAATAGTGCATTTTTCTTCCAAGAAAATATGTTTTTAAGTTGAAAAGTTTAGCATTCAGTAACATTTACATGTTTATGAAAACAGAAAATACAAAAGAGACATTTTTATTTTCCAATATGCTTGGAAAGATGCTACTGACAGGAATGTGCAGATGATACTAGTTATTTGTAGCAAAGAAGAAATATTTATACTTGGAGTAATTTCTCAAATAAGCCAAACAAAATACCTGATGTTGGGGAAAAGTGTGTTTTTTAAAACTGTGCCTAATCTTGCTGTCAGTTTTTATTCATTGGTAGAATATATTGCCTTCTCAATAGCTACAGGATGTGATTGGTGGTTGATTTGTTTGTTTAATATGCTACAAAAACCTGTGTTTCTCAAGCAGTGTAGATCAGAGATGTTTTATTATTCTAAAACAAGTACTAAACATTGGAACAAATAGCCATGTAATTAAGAAAGCAGACTTCTAGTTTTCATTGTAGCTATAAGCAGACAGGTCATTTAATTTCTCTGGACCTCATTGTGCACATTTTTAAAGAACACTATTATATTTCTATTATAAGTTTTTCTAGTTATGAGGAACATATTCACTATGTTCTTTTGTTTTTAAGGGAATATATACACTAAAATATTTCTTCTTTTCAAGTTTTCTTGCAGTTTTCAACATCCATTAAATGGACCACACCATACAGTAATCTTCCCTAGGAATCAGTTATTGTGTCTGGCTCTGAAAGCCTGCATTTGAGAGGAAGGGCTCCTCTCTGACTTGAGGTATACTTATCTCTAGATACAATGTTACTTTTAAGTCCCTGATGGCCTGACTGACATTAACCTATTACTCCATCATAAGGTGTGGCTTTTAGTTCATTTTGACTTTGAATGAATACTCTAAAGACCCCTAACTTCTGGGGACTTCCTGTATTCAGAATGTTTCCTCAACTTTTTGCACTATTTCATTCATTTCCAGCCTCAGTTTATTTCATTATGTTGCTATATGCTGTGTCATGGAGCAGAAGTCAGTCTACAAATATTAGCTTTATGTAACTCTTAGGCCTATACAAGGCAAGGGTATAGGCCTTCTTGCAGTTATCAATATAAAATATATAGGACAGTTTGGATATTTGGCTTACACTTAGGCAAGGTATACAGAAACTTTGTAACATAATTTAGAAAAAAAACCCACCTTATTAATTGATTAACTTTGTTTTTATAAGGAACAATTCTTGAATGATCACATTAAACACTTTTCTCACGTTTATCGAATCGATCTCATTAGCAATCTTTATTTTATTTTTGAACTAAAGTACTAGAATCTAAATGTTCTCAACTGGGGTGACATTTCTGGTTGTATAACTGGGGGGGATGCTACTGGCATCTACTGGGTAGAGGTCAGGGTGCCGCGAAATATCCTGCAGTGCACAGAACAGCCCCCACAACACATAAGCATCCAGCCCAAGATGTTAATAGTAATTATGTTTAAAAAGAAAATGATGCTAGAGTGATTAAGAGCTATCATTTTAGTTCCAAAAGTAGAACTAAAACATTTTTTCCTTCCCTTTATATAGCGGGACATTACATAGAGAACACAATCACACTGAGATATATTAAAGCAAAATCCAGATTTAATATTGACCCCTAGACCTCTCAGGGAAGAAAAAAGAGGGGGAAAAATATTTAAATGTGCATTATTCCTATCAGGTTGTATAACCTGAGGACTAGAGTTTTCTAGAAGACTCTCTGTCTCCAGGAAACAAGGTTCTTTTTGTTGTTGTTGTTGTTGTTTGGGTTTTTATTAGTTTTTATGTATGTATTTATTTATTTATTTTTGTCTGTGAAGGGTATTACCTCCATCTCAGGGAGTAACCAAGACAGGTCTACAGGGAAACAATTAATTTTCTATAGATGCAAGTTGCCTTGGGGAGATAGTCATCAGATTTTTTGTCTTTGTGAGGCTCCTGCATGCTGTTTTCCTGGGGCAATATTTTGATATAGCTTTAGTGCAGAGCCACTCTGGGTTGAAATCCCAGGTCAGTCACTACCTAGCTATGTAAACGTATGGAAATCCCCTAAGAAACTCTATGTAGCAGTTTCCACAGCTATAAAATTAGACTAATGATGTTATCTTTTTCATAGGCTTTTATGAAAGTAGATGTATTAAAACATATAAAGTGCACAGAATACTGCCTTGAACATAGGAAGCATTGAGTAAAATTTGCTACTACTGTTGCTTATGAACATCATCATCATGAGCATTGAGAGTAGTAAGGAATTTCGGAAAGAAGCCAGTACCCAGGAAATCCTATCAACAATATAGAACTAAATACATTTTTGGACATCCTTAAACTTTGAGAGTGGCATGCACTCCTAAATTCAAACTACTCTATTGCATCAGTCAGCTTCCTACTTAAAGCATAGAGGCTTCAAATAACTTATGGGAGAATCAGATGACTAAGCAAAAAAACTCTTCAGAGGAGGAATATTTGTTTGGGATCCCAATCCCAAACCTGAGCTGGAGATTACCCAATACAGCTACAGTATTATATCACACCTATTAAGATTTCTCAGTTAAAAATCAGGTTTTCATTCTTTATATCATTTTTGTTCACCCCTAAAGAAAACATTATTATCTCGTTTTCTACTTACTGAAGCTGACTGAAGGCTGTAATAGTGTTCAAAATCAAACACCTAACAACATCCGTTCTCTGATTCCAAGGGTTCTTCCTGCCGTATTTGGAAGCATTTTGTTGCAACTCTACCAGCATGTCTATGAATAGAAATGTTGTCACCATTGAACCACAGATTTAGAGCATGATATGAGGACAATATAAGTTTTGAGTAAAATAAATGTAGGTAGCTTGGGCCCAAAACTAACCCTTCAAATCTTCAGTTATAATAAAAGAAAATTCATGATTTTCAAATATGTTAACACTTTATATCTATGTTAAGGTTACAAAAAATAATTTGTCAAGAGAAAAGAGTTGTCTAAAATTCTTTATCTTTGATAAAAGAACTTTGATTTTTACTTGTGGTATATACATATTATACATAAATATAACTATAAAAATCATGAATTTTCTTTCTTTATACTGAAGTATAACTTGGTCAAAACTGTCTAGATTCTGATAAGATTCCCCAGAACACCATACTGGTCCTCTATATTGATGTCATGATGTTAACCAAACCTGATGAACACAGATATATTGTTAACAGAGGATGGGAGAGAAATATGTAGATATTCAGAAATAAACCACATTGGTGATGCCATTAAGGTTCCAATGATCTGGAACACACCAGGGCATTAATTCTAAAGTAAAAGATAAGTGATTGTACTTTTTAACTTTTACCACTAAGAAAAAAGGCAGATTTTTATGGGAGCTTTTGAATTTTGGAAAGTATTGCTGTACTCATTTATTAGCTTAATTTACAGCATACCAATTTTAAGAGTGATCCAGAGCAAACATGTTCTCTGAAGCTAGACATGATAGGCTCAATGAAGCTAGAGTATCATTCAAAACAGATTAGTTTTGCTGCATATTAGCCACTTAGTTTGATGTAGTTTTTAATAGCCATATACTTTAAAATAAAATTTCATTACCTGTCAGTGTAAAACAAACTAACTAACAAAACAAGAAATTTTAGGTAAAAGTTTACATTACCAGTTCATCTTCCAAGACCAGGCATACTGGTAATTGCCAGAGAGGAATACTGGTCCTGTTTTCCCACCTGATTACAGAGAAACGGACCTGAGTAGTGATAGCATCTAACACAAGACACACATTGTAGTTTTCTATAGTCCATGTATATCCCATCTTATTTATCTCATCTAATGGCAACTGTCTAAGGTTGCACTCTCCTTTAATTAGATCTTGAAACCAGTATTGATGCAAGTAGTATACTGAGAAATTCGATCAACGTTTGTGGGTAAGAGCCAGAAGTGATATATAGATGAAAAGGAGGATAAGAAGGTTCATACTTTAAAACAGCTAGCACAGTAGATGACTAGAGAATAATTCTCCTGGGAAACTTTGTGAAGGGGTGCATAACACACTTCAGATTTATCCTCTGTGAAACATGAGAGAGCTGTGGTAATTATACACCATGTGCAGAGGTTCACCAGTTGAGGAATTTTCCTGGGGGGATTTTTATTCTCTGGCATGTTGCATGTGTCACAAGTACTCTTAAGAGCACAGCATGACTTTCCCTAATAATGGGGGAAAGTCTCATACAAGAGAGATGTGAGTACTGGCAGTTGAAATTCATCTGGAGTACCAGGAAAGATGTGACAAAGATGAGATCTTTGAATCACATTTTCCTGCTGACTATCAATTGAAGCCCATTTAAGAGCCACCTTGGGCTCTTACTTACTATGCTTTACTTACATGCATATGCCTAATGAGCAGGGAGATTCCAATGAAAGTATGAAATAATACTTCTTTTCCCTCTGGTACTATGGAAAGCATAATGATTTTTTTATTTTCAGCTGTTAGAGAATGACCTGCATGTGTATAGACACAGGTTGTGGGTTAGAAAAATAAATGTCATGTACAGTATCTTGAGGTGATGTATCAAAGTTCTGTTTACATACACCATATGATTAGTTATTTGGCTTATATTAATTAGATATATCTTTGAGCTAAATATAGTTAACTCAGATAATTGATTTTTACATGGAAATATTATGGAAATAACAAGGAAAAGATAGTTTGACATAAGTTAACCATATAAAAAACAGTTGGTAAAAAATAGTTGGTAAAAGTCATCCTTTGTAAATATGTATACGTCAATGAAGTCATAAGGTTTTTTTTAGATCAAACAGGCAGGCAGTAACAGATAGATGATGTTTCTATTTTGTACTCTACCCATAGTGGACTCCAAAGTACAATTCCACATAATGACTCTGAGCTACATCTCTGAATGCTCACAACCAGACATTATACTACTCATATCCCACATCTTTCCCAGGGTATGTTATGGAAAGATATTTGAGTCAAATGATCCTTAGAATTCATAGTTCATTTATTTTTACTGGTTCAGATTTTATTCTGACTTCAATAAAAGGGTAACTGGGCTAATTGATACTCTTTAACCATATTAAAAATATCTTATTGCATGATATATTAATTTGCAATTTCAAATTACTGTCTTTTCTCTGAATGTAAAGTTAGGGAAATAGAATAGGATGGAGAGAATAAAACAAACAAAGCAAAGGAACAAGGAGAAATCCATGATAGGCACACTATAGGTGGTGTAAAAACAGGTAGTGGTATTGAAAATTTCTGTTTAAATATATGAAAGAAGTATTGTTAAAGATTTTCTACTCATTCTTACCATTTCAGGAGCCATGACCAATAGTTGTGATACCCATGATGTCACCAGAGTAATATGATGCTAAAGAAAGATCGTTTTTACTTAGAAAATAATGTAGGTTTTATTTGTTTGGGCACATATAACAACCTAATGGGAACATGAAATACTGTACTTCAAACCTAATTCTGAGGTCTAATTTTCCATGAAATGTACTGCCTATAACTTCCACTGTAGACAGCAACAGTATTCCCTATAATCTCCCAGTTTTGCTAATGCTTGATATTATAACAATATACAACTCATTACATAGCAGTAGTGGATGATATAGAGAGACAAATTAAGGGTGAACTTACGATATTTATCATCAGAGATCTCATCTCAAGATATTTTCTCCTTTTGGTGTTTGATTGGCATGATAAATAATACCTGTCAAATAGGAATTAAAAGCCCCCCAGCTAGATTAGGAAAATCCTGGCATATCAGACTAGACATTCAATTCACATTTTATATTTAGTCTCTTACTTGCAGCAATACTTATTAAGATTAAGATGCAGGAGATAATTAATGAGATACAGCATACAACAAACAATGGTAAAGGTGTCTGATTATTATAGTAGATAAATTATCATACCATTAAACATTTGAGCCATTTAAAAAATATTTGACTTACCTATTGAGCTAGTATTCAAAATCAAATTCTCAGAACAGTACAATTTGAATACAGATTTTTAATGTTTATTTATTTTATTGAAAGAGAGAGAGAGAGAACACTTGCACACGTGCAATCATGGGAGGGAGAGAGAGAGGGGGAGAGAAAGAATCCCAAGGAGGCCCCACAATGTCAGCACAGAGCCAGACACAGGGCTCAATCTAATGAACCACATTATCATTACCTGAGGCAAAATCAAGAGTCAGACACAACAGACTAAACCACCAGGCACCCCAACCCTGGATAATTTTGTGCCAGTTTTTAAAAGGTAATTGTGTTCTCAAGAAAATAAATGGCATCCCCAACTGATTATCTGGCCTACTCGGAATTAAAAATAAAATAAAAATTAAGCTTTCAATAAAGAAAGGAAGACTAACAAATCATGAAAATGAGAAGGAAGTTATGAATTGTTGTCTCTAAACTGCTGAAATAAAATTCCCCTAAATATCAATGTCTTAGGAGACAAGTAGCCTGATGTTCTACATTAGCAAAAATAATATGCAAAATTCTATATGCAGATATCGCTTCTAATATCACTGGACAGATTAAAGTAAGAGTATGAAAAGATCAAATATCTATGTCTTTGGCTCAGGGCATAGACTACAGCCACTCTAGGATATGTTAAATTATTTCTATCTTTATAACTCGATCACTTGAATTCAATTTCAAATAGTTTGAGTCAGAATTTTGCAAAGCTATAAGGCTTTATCGGTAGGTTTCTTTTGTGAAAGTCTAGTCATTGTCCTGGAATGAGTGGCAACTAGAGAATTTAAATGGAAACGTATGAGGGCCGTCATAGGACTTTGTCTATGCTGAATCCATAGATCTTAAAAAATAAACAAACCACAACAAAACTCTGTTGCTTTGCCGGAAAACCACCCACCCTTCAACTGCTTGTTGAAATGATTTTTATTTGTCTGTTTGTTTTTCCTTTGCTTGAATAGAGTTGTTGCCTCATCAGTGCACTTAAAAGGGAAATCGATATTTTCTTGCTCTACCCCTATCATATCACATTGTCTATAGACCTATAGAGTAAGATCCTACTGTGTTCCAAGTGAATAATTGGAATCAAATCTGGAAGGAAAAAAAACATACATATTGAAAAATTGTAAAATATGTAACGTTTGTACAAGATAAACATCTGTAGAGTATATTATATAATTGGATTTTGAGCTCAATATCCAAAGGAGAGAAAAGGAAGATTTTAGAATAAATAAAATTTAACCTAACATTAAGTGAAATATAGATGAACTTATCATAGGTTAGGAATTTCATGTGCTAATATTAATCCTGTTTACTGAAATTACAATATGATTCATCAGAGCTCTTGATAAGATTAGGTAATAAATGGCCTGTGTCTGTCTTATGATAAACTCAGGAATACCAGGAACTCAGTTTATGGTTGGTTATTCACTCAGTGAATGGTTACTATAGTTATTCTTAGCAACTGGAATAATCCTTATTTTATCTTGTTAAATTGATGATCAAGTGGTGTTTGGTAGGAAAAACAAGTGGATTCCTGGTACATATCATCCCTACCAAAAAATAAATTGAAATTTCATCCTAGAATAATCACAGAGTTTTATGTCATTTTTTAAAACTTTAAAGTCAGTTATACTTCAGTTAAAATTTTTTGAAAGACAAAATGAAGGTAATGTTTTCATATCAATGTTTAATAGATCCTTCTCAACTTTTAGAAACATGACATACCATTTTTAAGTGTGATTTAAACTAAGTTAACTAAAATTCCCTCAACACTTTGTGATATGGTCTTGAAACAGAGTAGATTAAGGGAATTCTGACAAATGATATGTTTTCATGAAACATATTTTGAGAACCCTTCTGCTTCCAGGGAGAAGGAGCTTGTGGAAAAGGTCTACACTAATCCAAAAACTGACTAAATATCAAGTTACTTGGAATAAGTAAGGTTAAAAGACTGGCAACATAGTTTATGAATCAACTAATGATATTTAATTTTTTTAAAATCACAGTAAACCCCAATGATCTCTCTCTCTGTCTCTCTTTCTCTCTCTTTGTCTCTACACATAAGAGAGAAAGAGAACTGAGCATTACTGTGATTTTATTTTCTAGCTAACCTAAGCAGTTATATAGTCTGAAATGGCTCCCTGTAGTTAACGAGTAAACCAGCAAACCAGCAACAGCTATTACATGACATAAGAACCATGTCAAGCTATTTTCATTAAAACAATAGTATCTAGGTTCTCAGCACCTAATCTATTGTTAGAGCGAAGGGACAGATGCATGTGCTCCTTATGTGCCAGGTCTACATATTCACTTGAAGGCCTGCACTTCCCACAGGGAAGGTTGCATACTGACCTTCAGTGAAAAGATATATACCAATCTACATTCGTCATCTTCCCTGTTGCATTCACTAACTCTAGAGCAGCACCAGCACCACTCGACCCCACTACACACACACACACACTTTTTACTGTCTTGGTCTGGTTAGTGGCTGCCAAAGGCCACCTGCTTTAACTCTGGCTCTGCTTTCAGGCAACATTCGTATGTAGCTTATACTTTCAAGAAGTAAAGATTTCTCTCTAGTGAGGAAATTAAAAAATATATGGAAACANTAAAAAAAAAAGATTTCTCTCTAGTAACTTTTATGGACATATTCTAATATTTGAACAATTAATATTGTTTGAACAATTAATATTACCATATAGCAATATTAAAACTGATATTAATAATATCAGTTAAATAATAGACCTGAAAACAACTATGTGAATGAATCTGTTGTGATGGGTCCAAAAAAGATAGAGTATTTTTGACCATATGATTGTCCATCAAAAGATAATCCAGTGAGGAGGCTGGTCTTAATAATCAGGAGTGCATATTTTTCCTATGTAATTCATTTTTTGTTCAAATTTACCTTTGTTTTTCAGTTTCTCCAATGGGTTAATGAAAAATGTGGCCATAGTTATAAGAATAGAAACTATAATCAGTATCAGTAACAGGAACTTTCCATTTACAAAGCTGATCTGGTTATATCCATGGTTGCATATTCAGCTACTATCAGAAACAACCAAAAAGCAAACAAAATCAAAGTGAAGCAGAAGCATGGGAATAACATACTTAGAATTGAAACTAATGAAATAGAAAACATAAAAAAATTACAGAGATAATCAGTAAAATGAAAAACAAATTCTTTGAAAAGAGCGACAAAATTGATCAATCTTTAGACAGACTAAAATGGGGATGGTAGGGAACAACACAGTCTGGAAATTTTGAATGAAAGAGGAGACATTGACCTTCTGAGCCCTAAAAAATTATAAAAGAACACTATGAACAAATTTATGCTAATAAAATATTCAACTTCGATAAAATGGACAACTTTCTATAAAGTCACTAATTAAGAAAACTGACTCAAGAATAAATAAAAAGTTTGAGTAGGTATACAACAATTTATTTAAAAGTTAAAGTGGTAATTAAAAATCTTCCTATAAAAAGTCCAAATCCAAATGTCTTTACTGGTAAATTGTACTAAAGTTTAAAGACTGAATAATACTGCTACTCCACCAACTATTCCAGAAAAAAAACAAAGGAGGATGAAACACTTTCCAACATAGTCTACATGGCCAGTATCACTCTGACACCAAAGCCAGACAAACTCATCTCAAGAAAGGAAAACTACAGAATAATATCCCCTATGATTATATACATGCAAAAATATTTAAAATATTAACAAGTAAAATTTAATAACATGTAAAAATATTAGACATCATGCCCAAGTAGAATTTATCTATTAAGTTCAAGGTTGGGCATTTATCCAAAAGTAATTTTAAAAAGTAATTAATGTAATATGTGCTATTAATAGAAAAAGAAAATGAAAATATGATCACTTCAATTGACAAAATTCCACAATCATTCATGTAAAAACTCTTAGCAATCTTGGATGAGAATGGAACTTCCTCTATGAAAAGCCTTTAACAAATATAATACTTAATGATGAAAGAATGAATGCTTTTCACTTAAAATTGGGATCAAGGTAGGGGTGGCTGGATAGCTCAGTCAAATAAGCGTCTGACTTTGCTCAGGTCATGATCTCATGGTTTGTGGGTTCAAGCTCCGCGTCGGGCTCTGTGCTCACAGCTCAGAGCCTGGAGCCTACTTCAGATTCTGTGTCTCCCTCTCTTTCTGAGCCTCTCCTGCTTGCACTGTCTCTCTCTCTCTCTCTCTCTCTCAGAAATAAATAAAAACATTTAAAAAATTTAAAATTGGGATCAAGGCAAGAATGTCTGCTCTCATATCTTATACTGACTAAGTTCTAACCAGTTCAACCAGACATGAAAAGTAAAAGTCGTTCATATTAGAAAGAACAAAATTTTTATTTACAAAAAACATAATCATATATGTAGAAAATACTAAGAGATCCACAGAAAAACTATTAGAATTAATAAGTATATCAGTGTTTCAGGATAGAAGAAACATATGCAAAAACAAATTATATTTCTATATAAAAAATGAATAAGCAAAAGTGAAATTAAGGATGCCTTCCATTCACAGAAACAGCAAATGGTATAAAGTACATAGTAACAAATTTAACAAAACAAGTGCAAAACGTATACATTGAAAATTATAAAACATTCCTGAACAACATTTTAAAAGGATAAATGAGACATTTCATGCTTAGTGAAATGGAAGATAATACATTGTTTGCACAGCAGTTTTTCTTATAATTTATCTATAGATTTAGTGCAATCCGTATCAAAATTCCAGCAGGCTCTTCTGCCATTATTAACACAAAGACCATGAAATTTATTTGAGATGCAAGATACCTAGAACATTTCAAATAATTTTGTAAACAAATAAAATAAAGAACTTACATTTTCTGTTTCAAAACCTACCAAAAGCAACAGATATCAACGCACTGGGATTCTGGCCTATAGCTAAACATACAGGTCAATGACACAGAGAGAGAGTCAATTCTGTATGCTCAACTGATTCTTGACAGAGTTCCCATAGTGGTTCATTGTGGGACAGGATAGTCTGTTCAACAAACAGTTTTGGAATAATTGGCCATCCTGCTGAACAAAGAGGAATTTGGGCCCTTAACACAAAATGAAATAGATTGTATATGTACATGTAAGAGCTGAAAAAAAAATAGAAGAAATAGAAACTAGTCTTTGGACCTTTGGATTAGGCAAATATTTCTCAGCATGGATCCTAAACATGAAAAAAAAAAAAGAAAATTTTATTTCTTTAAATTTTAAAAGTTTTGTACTTCAGAAGCACCATTAAGGATATTTTAAAAGGGGAGGTACCTGTGTAGCTCAGTCAATTAAGCATCTGGCTCTTGGTTTGGCTCAAGTCATGATCTCAAGGCTCATGAGTTTGAGTCCTGCATTGGGCTCCGCACTGGCAGTGCACACAGCCTGTTTGGGATTCTCTCTCCCTCCCTTTCTCTCTCTCTGCCCCGCCCCTGTTTTCACTTTCACTTTCTCTCAAAATAAGTAAATAAACTAAAAAAAAAAAAAAAAAAAAGAAGAGTTTTTTTATCAGAGAAAATATTTATCAGATAAAGGACTTTTGTCCAGAATTTATAAACAATACAACAAAACTCTTGGTTCTTAAAAATAAGACATAAAGAATCTAATAAAAAATAAGCACAAGATACGAAGACACATTTTACCAAGTAGGATATACAAATGGCTAATAAGCACTTGAAAAGATGTTCCAAATTATTAGTCATTAAAGAAATACAAATTAAATACAGAGTGAGATGCCATTTCACTACCATTAGAATTGCTCTATTAAATAAGAATAAACAATAACAAATGTTGGGAAGGGTGTGGAGAAGGAGAACTCTAACATGTTGTTGGTAAGTGACTTTGGAAGACCATCTGGCACATGACTCCATGCAATGGAATACTATCCAGAAATAAAAGTGAGCTAATTACTGATACATGATTATGCCAGGAATGAATCTTAACAACACTGTATTCGTTTTCTACACTACGAATCACCACAAATTTAACACAAAAATAACACAACTATATTTTGCAATTTTGTGGTTTAGAAGTTTGACATGAGTCTTCTTGGGCTAAAATCAAGATACTGGCAGGACTGGATCCTTCTGGAGGTTTAGTGGAAAAACTGTTGCTTTGCCTTTTGCAGCTTCTAAAGGCTGCCTGAATTTCTTGGATCATAACCCCTTTGTCCATTTCAACCATCTCAAAGCCAGCCACCTTGCGTCTCTCTTGACTATTTTTCAGTAGTACACCTCCCTCTCTAATCAGGGTGGGAAAAAGTTTTGCCACTTTTAAAGGCCCAGGTGTCTGATTGAGTCTGCCTGAATAATACAGAATAACCTCCATTGAAGGTTTACACCTTTAAAGCCACTAGTGAAGCCTTTTTCCATGTAAGGACACATTCACAGTTTCCTACGATGAAGGTATAGACATCTGTGGGGCCATTATTTTGCTTACCCTAAACATTATGCTAAATAAAAGAAGCCAGATTCATTACACAACATATTTAATGGTTCAATTTATATGAAATGTCCAGAGAAGACAAATGCATAAAGATGGAAAAATTAGTGGTGGCCCGGTGCTGGGGCTGAAAATGAAGATTCACTATAAATGACTGAGGTATCTTATTTGTAGAATGAAAAGGTTGCAAAACTAATTAATTGTGATGAGCTATCCACTTAGTAAAGTCACTAAAAATAATTGAATTGTGCATTTTAAATAGATATATGGTATATAAAATATATCTCAATAAAATATTTTTTTGGAAAAGGACAGGAATTTCACAAGTAAACCCATGTTTTCACAATCTATCAACAGACTAATCCTTCCATTAAAGAGATGTAAGCTTCACTTTCCTGATTAAAATGTGCCAATTGATTTTGATAGTCAAAGGATTTCTAGCTTTTTTTGGTTTGTTTGTTTTTCTTTTGTTTTTATTTATTTTGAGAGATAGAGCAAGAGAGTGAGCATGACTAGGGAGGGACCGAGAGAGAGGGAAACAGAGAGAATCCCAAGCAGGTTCTAAACACTGTGAGCACAGAACTCGCCATTGAGCTAGAATCCACAAACTGAGAGATCATGACCAGAGCCAAAATCAAGAGTTGCATGCTTAACCAGTTGAACCACTGGTTAAGGCACTCCTCTTGTCTCAGGATTTTAGACAAATAAAATCAAATAAGATTTATAGCTAATTTAATTTGATTTTTGGTTAGAATACCATTATAAGTCAATCTAGTTAATGTAGACCCCGCTTGGTTGTTTTTCTAGTAAAGTGCCATTATATCTGACAAATTGATGTTTTATTTGACTGTTTCATAGTAAAGTGGGACATGTGCAAGAAATTCAAAACCAAAATGTTGTCATGACCTACCACATTGATGTTTTCTAGAAGGTATATTGAAAGATGTTAGATTGCTGAATTGTTTGTTTTCTAACTTCATCTTCCTAGGTATTCTTACATACAGATAGGAGTTTCCGCAACAGCAGTGTCGTGTTCTTGTATAAATTTAAGTAGATAATTTCATAAAACTTTGTCTGGTAAAACTGATATAACATCCTAACTTCCTGACACATTTTATTTATAACCCGAAATGTAATGTGATAAGGTAGACAATCATTTAGGAACCAGTTTTGTCAGTATAAAGAAAACACTCCAGTAAATAGTAAGAATTTACTCTTTTAGGAATAGAATTAATTCTAATCAAAAGTAAATAGGGGCGACTGGGTGGCTGAGTAGGTTAAGCGTCTGACATCGGCTCAGGTCATGATCTCACCGCTTGTGGGATCAAGTGCCACGTCAGGCTCTGTGCTGACACCTAAGCCTGCTTCGGATTCTGTCTCCTTTCTCTACTCATCCCCAACTCACACTCTGTCTCTTTTTCAAAAATGAATAAACGTTGGGGTGCCCGGGTGGCTCAGTCGGTTAAGCATCCGACTTCCACTCAGGTCATATCTCACGGTCCATGGGTTCGAGCCCTGCATTGGGCTCTGTGCTGGCAGCTAGCTCAGAGCCGGGAGCCACCTTGGATTCTGTATCTCCCGCTCTCTCTGACCCTCCCCTGCTCACACTGTCTCTCTCTCAGAAATAAACAAAACATTTTAAAAAATGAATAAACGTTAAAAAATAAAAAAAAAACAAATATGATTTTTTTAATGTACTAGCCAGAAAAATGAATCATTTCTGTTAAGAACACTTATATGTACATAAATCTACATATAATTTCAAGTTATAGAGATATTTGGCAACAATAGTTTAAGATTCTGACATTTGGTTTTTAGATATGAAGAAATGTTGAAAAAACTATAACATTTTTTATTAATATAAAATTTTAATTTCTCTTTATTTGGGGTAATATTTTGGATGAGATAGCAATGTCATTTTATATAATATGATTATTGTCATGTGAGTGGATTACTTTTAAATAAAAATAAACAAAACCAGCAATGGGGTTTACATCATTGGAACAAAAGAAAGCCAAGAAAAAAGCATTAAGAAATGTTAATTCATTATATATAGGAATAAATGAAAAAGGTTAGTGAGTGGAAGAGATGCAAAGAGATCTCAGAGGTGTGAGTAGATTTAAGAAAGGAGATACCCACAATAGTAGGGAAAGAATATATAAATCAATAGACTTAGAAGGAATAAAGCAGATCATATAGCTCACTTTGCTCATATTGCAGAAAATATGACCTGGAGAAATTTAGACAGACTCTAGTTCAAATCATGGCTCTACCATTCACCTACAATGTGACCTTGGATACTTAATGAATCTGTGTCTCATAAGTAACATTGGGATGATTCTGTTTCATAAAACTACTGTAAAAATTCATGGCAGTTGTAAAGGATCCTGTACGTCATAAATGTTCCATGAATACTAATTTCTTTGGGTGACCGTCTTAGGTCACATAGCTGGTTGGTAGTAAACAGCGAAACTGGCTCACCTGGTGTCCAGTCTAGTTGCTGTTTTCTTTTATTTAAGTTCCCACAAGCACGAAAGAAGAGTATAGATCACAGATGTATTCTTCCTTTTTCAAACGTCTTTCAAAATAAAATTAATTCTGTACAGAAAAAAATCACACTATTATACTTTACTAGATTCTAACACTTGTTCTCTACTTACTTGATCTATATCCAAATCAATATGAAGTGGATATTATAACTAAAACCTCTTTTATTACACGTCATTTTTATTCTATTATGAGATTTCTATCATTGCATATCTCTTATAAACACTTGTTACTGTATAATCATGCCCTTTTTTTGCTTCAATATGCAAGATCCCAAACTTTATAATTATACCACTTTTAAATAAGAGATTAAATTTTCATGTACATGGGTTTATGCTAAGACTGTTGGGAAAGTATAATATATAACTCTTTTACTGTAGTCTATTTCTATTATTTAAATATCATACCTGTAACTTACTTGAGGATGCAAACCTATTTGTAAATCATTTTTGTAAAACCTAGTGACAGCAAACTCAAAGCACACATAGAACTCCTATGTATTCTTAAACATATGACAATAATTGGGATTGACCCTGGTTTTATTCTTTCTATCTGTTTTGTCCCTTTTTTAAAAATTTCATTTAAAAGGGAAAGCACAAAGCTGTTGGCATATCTTATTGATGGAGTAGAAGATTGAATTTTTCTGTCTCTTGTTTCATTCCTAGTGAATTTCTCATTATCCTAGTTTCTTCTTAAAAATGAAATTTGTGCTATGTGGCTTCTGGGAGTTCACATTGTTATTCTGTATAGAAACAGAATATGATTTTGATATATTCAGGTTATAGTCAGCTTATATATCATGGGGACAGCTTACCATAGCCTTTTTTGAAGTTACTATTTGCATTTAAGAATTCTACAGACCTGTTATTTCTAACTTTCACTAACCTTAAAAAAGAGGCCAAAACTACACAATAGCTATTTGCAAAAAAAATATGGATCTTATTTTTGTGATGCTATTTTTCATTTTTCTCTGGAATAATCAGGGCCAGTTGTGTGACAACAGTAAGGTAACAGTTTCATGCTGTGCTTTCATTGAATGTCAAGAGAATTTCTTCTATTTGGCTTTGAAGAACACAAGATACACACATCGTCCCTCACAACCGACCAGACTACTGATGTTAAGAATTGAGAATTGGCCTAGACTAAACCAATGGCTTGTTTGTTTGTTTTTGTTTTCTTCTTTTTTTGTTTTTTGTTTTTTTAGTATTTGTTGTTTCTTCCCAATTTTTGTTTGCTTATTTGCTATTGGTTTGGTCTAGAGATAAGGCCAACTCAAATGGGAAAAGAAGCAACCTAGGTACTAGACCTTTGAATGACTCATGAACTTGTATTCTGAAAGTTTCAAGGACCCACGAGTAATTACTTCTTTCAAAACAACCATGTACAATTGCACAGGTTGTGGACAAGGGGGCATCATATGCATAGATCAGAAGTTTACACAATGTTTTTCTAAAAGGCTAAATGATAAACATTTTAGGTTTTGTAGGCCACATATGGTCTTTGCTACATATTCTTTTTAAAAATATTTTTTTACTTTTTTAAAACAACAGTTAAAAATAAATGAAAAATAAAACCCCAGAACACAACAACAGCACAAATTCTTAACTCCTGGACCATAGACAAATAGTCCATGGAACAGCAGTCCATTGGTCTGAAGTTTAATGATCCTTAATAGAGATTATACATTAAAACATTGCATAAAACTTATAGTTTTTAGATCAGAATCATTGTGCAGTGGAGGGTAGACAAGGGAAATTACTGTACTTAACAAACAATTATATACTGGCTAGTATATGACAATATCTATGTTAGATATACTGTTCTAGTTTCAACAGTGAACAAGTGGTCATAGTTCTTCCTCTTCATGGAATTTATGGTGAAGTACAATTAAAAGAGAGGTAAGGAATGTTATGAATTTATAGTGCAAGGTGGTGGGTAACATCCCTCTGAGAAAAATAGGTTTACATTCGCATTTTTTAATTGAAATATAGTTGACATATGTTCAATTAGTTCCAACATTGAACATGAATAAGTTAGACTTTGTTGCATGAGCAATGAATTGCAAAAGGAAGCAACCTATGTCTGATATCAAATAGAAATGTCCAGAAGATAGTCAAATGAATGTATGTGAGTATGGAGCTTTAGTATTCTTGAATTGGAAATACAGATTTAGTTGTTAACTATATATGTATATGTATGTGCACATAATGTGTGTGTGTGTGTATGTATTTTTAGTTTTAAGTTGTGAAATTTGGCGAGATGACCTAGAAAGAGTGTTTAAAGAAATAATAGAAGACATAGGCAACAGCCCTGGAATTACTTATTTAGTCAGTTGAGGGGCTTACTTGCCCAGGACATAGAAAAAGTATCCAAAAAGGCAGATTAGAATAGTTAATTTTACAATCATAGAATATGAGGAAAACTATTGTTTCACAAACACTCATCAGAAGAGTTTATTGTAGCAAAATGAGAACTATGACTGTGGTAGATGCAGAGCCAGGGTATTCTGTGTCTATATAGGTAGAGTGGGGCTGACAGATAGGATATCTTCAAGACACAGACACAGTAGTAGGATACAGAATCAACACACTTTGAGAAATATTTCCTAGTTAATAGTTGCAGTGATGTCTATGATGAAGATAGGGGGTGAGATTTTGTAGCTCTTCTACAGACAGGACCTGTTGTCTGATTTGGCACTTATTTGTTTTCCTTCCTTTGACTCATAATTACTCTTACTCCAATATTTAAGTGACCTTATGTATAACTATAAATTATGATGAATCATTGATGAAACATTTTTGACCAAGTATTATTTATATTAATCCCTAAATAATGCTTCTCCATGATACACCAATATACGTTCTTCATTGTCCTTTAAATTTTCATTGAATGACCAATTTCCATAATAATGTTGGCCTTTTATAGTCCATTTAACTTGTGCTTGATATAAATAAGTGAGTTCATTTTCAGCTTTCCAGTGGCAATTCCTATCTATGGTATTCAGTATTTCTCAATTGTCATTTTGAAGTGATTATAGTACATTCTTACAGATAGATCATTATTATTAACTCACGGCATAACTGTGCAGGTTTTATCTCCATTTTTTATTCCTATATTTAACCAAATGAAAATTTCATCAGTTAAAAGTTACATATCATTATGTGTTCCATATTTAAGAAGAATGCTCCTGTTAGGGAATCTATTAGGAAACCCACATACAAACCTGGACATACTCAGAGTAAAGATAATAAGAAATAAATGTACCATAAAGAAAGGATCAGAAAACATTTCTGTATGTATGTCTTGAACCTGCAGTTGGTTGCTAGAGGTAAAGTAAATACCATCTTTCCAAGATTCATATTAACAGTATATTTCAAAAATTCTTAAACAGAGGTTTCAATTTAAAATGGTTTCAGGTTAGCAGTGCCCCCAGGCAACAGAGAAACAAGAGAAATTCTATCTGGAAGAAAATCTATTTTAGACCAAGCCAATATTTATAATAGGGTTCCATCAATTACACTGTGTACCCTATTTTCTAGGATATTAACATGTAAAAATAATACCTATAAAAATCAATGAAATGAGATATATAACCTATGGATAACACAATCTTGTGGACTTGCGTTATAAGAACTGTTCCCAAAATCTGGATTTTAAATACAGGTAAAGTGACTCTCAAGTAAATTTTTGCAACTATATGAGATGGTTACATGCAGTGTCTTGATGACATGGGTAGGAAAATGATAGCAAAGTTTGGAAAACTCACTTTGAGTTTCCCTGAAACCTGAGAGAATCCTGCCATCTTCCACTCATATATCCTAGCGAGGAACCCTAGTGGGGCAAGATATGAATTATACCCATCAAACAGTACCTTTTTGGTGACATCTCAGATGTTGAAACTTGTTTTCTTTAAGCTCCATGCATTAAGTATGATTTACATACTTCCTATGTATCATTTTACAGATCCTCAAAACCACTGTTGGATTAATTCACTTGAGTTGTGCAAAAATGATAAAATATTTATTTGGAGGGAGTTATTTAATATAGTTAAGGAATTCTAACAGAATTATAAAACGAAATAACATTGACCCTAAAAATAATAATAGTAATAATAATAATATAATTATTATATAATATAACAATATAGTTATGAAGGATGGTATTTGAAAATTGAAGAACTTTAGACTAGGTTGAAAAGCTAGGCTGCCTATTATATGCTGCAGATGAAGTACAGTTATGCACAATACAATACGAAACTTTTCCCAACTCTTCTGTCTACAAATCCCTAAAAATTTGAGCAAGAAGAATTTTACTGCTATCCTAATGTCTAGTGTCTATCAACATCTGGGTCTGGCCTTCATACATATCTGGGCTTTGTATTTTCTATGAAGAAAGCAGCCTTCCACCAAATATTTCTATGAAATATCATTGCTCCTAATTCCTATTAGAACGGGTCACAAAAATGTGTCAGACTATGCTAGAGATTTCTGTCTTTGAATAATGTAGCTTATAAATCAACTAAAGCTCAAGCAGCTGAAACATTTTCAGTGAGTTTCAAATACTGTATGTAATTTGACTTTCTATTTGGATCTATCATGTCAGGAATAATAATCCATTCTTTTCCCAAAGTAGTCCAAACATATTTGTATACATTTTATATGCTATTCTAAGGAAAGAATTGGTGCTTCTGGGCTTCAAAAAAGCAATTATTTAAAATTCAGAAGAAGGTTTTATTCCGAAGTGAAAATAACTGTATACTTGATGTGAGTTCTTGATATTTTAATTATATTTTAATGATATTTTAATTATATTTTAACCCAAATTATATTTTTAACAGAAAAAAATGTATTCTGTTATTAATAATTTGCACAGTTTCTAAAAAGAATAACAAGAAAAAGAAAACACATATTGTATCTTGAAATAAGTAAAAAAATCTTAGTCTATTTTTTATTTTCTTAAAGTTTATCCATTCATTTCTGAGAGAGTGTGGTTAAGAGCAGTGAGAGAGAATCCCAGAGAGGCTCTGAACTGTCAGTGCAGAACCCAATGAGAGGCTCATATTCATGAAAACTCATGAACCGTGATATCATGACCTGAGCCAAAACCAAGAGTTAGATGCTTAATCAACTGAACCACCCAGGCACCCTGGAAATCTTAATTTAAATAATGACAGTAACCTGAGTTTGAATGTGTGTGTGGCTTCTTGTTATTCTTACTGAAGAGTCTGTAGAAACAAATTATGCATGATTTCTGGCTATTTTTTCCATAAGTATGTGTGAGAACAGATATATGGAGAAAAAGTAGGGAAGATTTTTATCTTTCTGAGAATATTTTTAAAAATATTGTTCAGACCCTCATATGGAGAATATAAAAGTTTCAGAAAAAAAAAATCTCTTGGTGTTTCCAGTGTTATTTATCTTGCATTTATTGATGTAAGTGCATCAGTTATATAAAACTTGACAAATGCAATGGCTTTCATGCCATATCAGTATATTTTCTTTCATAAAAATGGTTTCTCTTATTTATTTGTCTAATGTTAGTCTCACAAAAGTATTACCTTGGTGATGGTGAGTATATATATATATGTGTGTGTGTGTGTGTGTATATTATATATATATAATTTTGCCATATGAAACATGTGTACTAAACACACTTCCTGAATATTGGTTGACTGAGTGTATACATATATACATGATGATCTAAATCTGTATATCCCTTTTGGGGTGCCTGGGTGGCTCAGTCAGCTAAGCTTCTGACTTTAACTCAGAAGTTCATGGGCTTAACTCTCACAGTTCATGGGTTAGAGCCCCATGTCAGGCTCTGTGCTGACATCTCAGAGCCTGTAGCCTGTTTTGGATTCTCTGTTTTCCTCTGTTTCTGCCCCTCTACCACTTGAGTGTGCACTCTCTCTCTCTCTCTCTCTCTCAAAAATAAATAAACATTAAAACATATTTTAATTGCAAAATGATCCTGGTATGTCCTTTTAATACTTTGTTTAACAGTGACTTTATTATCTTTTATTATATTTTGTTGTATCTTTATGATTTTTTAAAATTTTAAGTAATCTCTACACCCAACATGGGGCTCAAACTCATGACCCCAAGATCAAGAGTCGCATACTCTTCCAACCGAGCCAGTCAGGCATGCTGATATTTTTATGATCTTTACATAATTTCTGGTAGTTTTAGTTTTTCTATGCAAATTTTAATTAGTGCCGCTCCTATGGAAAGAATATATCTTTATTGATTTTGATCTTATGTGATAATCTATGTTTTCTAAACTAATTTTAATTAATTCATATTAATTTTATAGTAGACATAGTTGAACTTCCATAATTTCCTTTTCTGGTTTTTGTTCTTATTGGTGATGGTGGTGGTGATAGCAGTGCTTAATATTTTCTTACTTTTTTCTCTCATGAACAAAGTATCGCATAGTGTTTAATATATCGGTTTGTATCATAACGTTGCTTCATCATTTATTAGATGTATGACCTTGGCCAAGTTAATTAATATCTTTCACATTTATTTCTTGACATATAAGGAAGAGATAATAAAGGAATCTATGTTGAAGCTCAATTTAGCTTTAATTATAGATTTTAGAAACAAGCTCGAGCAGGGGCTCACCCGTCTACCAGCGCAGCGGCAGCAGAGTGAAGCCCCGGACAATAGCCAGCAGGGTTGTTATGGGAGTAAGGGACGGGGGTGTTACAACGTACACGTTGTACATATAGCATCATCACATATGTACCAATCATAATTGTACAGCACCCATGGCAACAGTTTTGACCATTCAGTATCTGTGAGGTGTTCGTTACTTTTGACGGGACCCAATCATGACCTTTGAGAATCCTTTGAAAATTACTAATTATAAGGTGAGTTTAAAGGGCCCACATGGGGTTCAGGCAAGTGGTGGGTGATTGGCTAGTTTGTACAAAGTAGTTATCTGTAGTCCCCAGACCCTGACTCAGACCACAGGAATGTTACTCCTATCTTTCTTAGCTTCTTTTGATTGGCTGACCTGAGGGTGGTCCATGGGTGGCTTCAGCTAAAGTTTTTCCTGGAACTGGGTCTACGTGCAGCCCGAGGTTGCTCTTAATGGGGGCCTTAATCTCAAAATGGCGTTACTTAGGCCCTTCAGTTTATTTATTTATTTTGAGAGAGAGAGAGAGAAGGAGAGAGAGACACAGAGAGAGCAAGAATGCTTGAGTCGGGGAGGGAAAGAGAGGAGAAGAGAATCACAAGTAGGCTCCACACCATCAGTGCAAAGCCTGTGAGATCATGACCTGAGCCAAAATCAAGAGTTGGATGCTTAATTGACTGAGCCACCCAGGCACCTCTTCTTATTACTTTTTTTTTACCTCCAACTTTATTGTCTGTATGATCTAGCCTTTCTATTATTCCTGTAAGCACTTTTCGTTGTTGTTTTCTATAAGTTTTATGATAGAGCAGTGGCAAATTCCAATATTCAAATAAGGCTTCATAAAAATAACCCTGAAATATAACCTTTGGACTTAAATGTAAACATCACTTTGTTAGCTGATATAGGGAATCCAGAATAAAATACAAAAGGTGTTTTGGAGTTGCCAGTGAATAGAATATTGAGCTGATGTGAAGTTTGCCTAGGTGTTTGTTATAAAATTTTTGGACTGCCAATCATTGAAAATTAGGATAGTTCAAACTGAGCAGGCATTTAAATTAGACATAATGAGGACAAAAAAGCCCACTGTGATATCTGTAAGTCAGCTAGATAATAAATGATTATTTCTCTTTTTTTGAGATTACTAATCCAGTCTCCCACAGATTTTGGCAACAGTTCAATTACCAGAGTTAACTAAACCTGTGTCTCATTGTGACTCTTTATTGTCCTTTCCCAGTATTTCCCCCACCATCACCATTGATCTTCTCCTGATCTGGTGACTATCTCATTTCTTAAAATATTTTTCAGTAGCTTATGGGCTCTCCTTTCAAATATGTTAATATCAAAGTGTTATCATCAGGGTTTGGCTGGTTCTAGGGTTTCTTTATTATGTACTAACTCTGATGATATTCTCTTTTTTCTCAGTTTGGATGCTGTCTCCTGAATCAATTTATTCCTATCTCCTTAATCTTCCTTTACTCTCTTCCTCTTCATCTCTTATGTTAACTTTTATTCTTCTTTTTCCATTCCATACATGTATGATGCATGACCCTCTTTTTAAAGAAATATTATTTAACTGTAGTTATTTGGGGAAAATCATTTATTACCAAGACATCTTAACATTTTGTTGAGTAGTAGCCATGTTTTCTGATATAACCATTGTAAAAATACCACTCTCTAAAAATAAATTTCTATAGTTTCTGTAGATTTCAACAAACATCATGACTTAGTAAAAAAGCAGTGACTATCAAAGAATATTTTTCTTTATTTTTAATAAAAATGATTGATAATAGCTTAGAGAAAAAACCACAGGCTACTGAATTATCTCTTATCTTTAATTCTTTATCTTATGAAATTTTACAGACATTTAATTGAAGATATTTCAGTATTAATTCTATATTGAAACCTGAATGCTACATTGAAACTTGCATGAAGATTAATTTCAGCAAACTATTTATCCATCTAAGCATACCTCAGGATTTTTCTCATTATGGCATCCCATTAAGTGTCAGAAGATAATGAGTGTAATATCTCTCTTGCTCAACTCTAGTCACTTCTTGTTAAATAATTATTTTGTTTTATTTGTTTTATTTTATTTTATAATTTTATTAACCTTCCTCAAAATTGTTAGTATAAAGGAGTTATTACTATATATTAACTTCTAATGAGAAGCCCGTTTTTGTTCCTCCATAATCACTAAAAGAAGTGTAGTGTCATTTTCTCCTGTAGAACAAGCATTGCCCACTACTCATCCAAACCTGTCTTTGTAGCAGCCACACAAAGTATTTTGCTGTGGAAAATACTCATTACTGATTGTATGAAAATCTGTTCAATCAAGGTGTCCTGTTCTCTGATCAATTATCAATATATAATCTAAGCTGAGAAGCCTAAATTCTCTCTGGCAGAAATGGAATCCTATGGGCTCTGACATACACACACGCACACACACACACACACACACACATGCTCATTTTTCTCTGACAAATGTGTTCATTAGCATCTACTATCTATCTAGTTCCCTGTGGCTACACTCGAGTCTGTCCATTAGAGACTTAGAACTTCAGCTTTGAGCTTGAGTCTATGAGCTACTTTGTATGTTCAGTGTTTGGGTAGAAAGAGTGATAGATTAGCTAGAACTAGACTCTGTTGCTTGCAAACAGAAACTGTAAATGATAAAAAGAACTATAACTTTGACTAAAATATAGATTCCTAAGACAGATTTTCAGTGGAAGCAAAAAGTAGTTAAAAGTTTTTATGATTTCTAGCTGTCATCATCAAGACAGTATGGTATTGGCACAAANGGATGAGCACTGGGTGTTATGTGGAAACTAATTTGACAATAAACTATTTGTAAAAATAAATAAATAAATAAATAAACATTTAAAAATTAAAAAATAAATTAAAAATTTTAAAGAAGAAAAAAAGTTTTTATGGTTTCTATGAAACACTGATATGATTTGATTTCTCTATTTCTACAACCTAGCATAATATGATAGGTTAAGAACTTTTATCTCATCAGAAAGGAGGTACCTACTCCCTGCTCATTCCTTTTTCCAGGATTTTAAACTAAATAAAGACTGGGCTTTAAAACAAAGAAAAGGGGGAATGAAGAGGATTGCCTTATAAATCTTTTAGTTTAACTCTTTTTTTAAGTTTTTTTTTTNCTGTTAGACCCATACTTGCTTAGTGGATAATCAAGTAATGTTCAGAATGTCAAGTAATTACTAGCAATCCCCTGATATCACCATTTCATTTGAAATCTTCTTTCTCAAGGCTGGAGACTCCTCTGTGCTGTGTTTAATTTTTATAAATCTAGCAGGATTGGTATTAATTTTAAAGGTGACTGGTAACTACATATAGTATGTATAATTTTACAATTATTAAGTAACTCAATGTATATGTAGAGAAATTAATTGATTAAACTCTTTACAAAATAGAATATCCAAATAGCCAATGAACATATAAGAAGTGATTTTTCCTGATCATCAAGGAAGTGCACATTAAAATTACAGTATCCTAATACTACAAACCCATCAGATTTCCTGAAATGAAAATGAGGAAAATACCAAGCATTGGCGGGGATGTGGAAGAACTTAAACTCTAGGGGCGCCTGGGTGGCTCAGTTGGTTAAGGGTCCAACTTCAGCTCAGGTCATGGTTCATGCTGGTGTTGCTTCAGATTCTGTGTCTCCCTGTCTCTCTGTCCTTCTCCCGCTAATGCTCTGTGTCTCTCTCTTTCTCAAAAATGAACAAAAGATTCAAAATAGACAGGACTTAAACTCTCTATGTGGCTGATAGGAATATAAAGCCAATAAGGAGAATCTGATAAAAATGATCTGTGAATGTACTATGACTCAGCAATTTTACTTCCTGGTAAAGTCATCAAAAAGTAAATAAATAAATAAATAAATAAATAAATATTCACAAAGTGATATAACTTCTTTACATACACCATAATGAACCATGGTCTGGATTTTCTGTCTCTTGAACTGATTAGTCGCTCAACAAATAGATTGTCAGGGAATGTGATAAAGAGATAGTCATATTACTGCAGACTAGGTGCTTCTAGACAGTTATGCAGCAGATTTTCAAGCTGAGTATAAGAAGTTTGGCATTTTTCTTTAACACATCAGAAGGGAAAATATAACACCGATTTCTGGGCTCTTTGATGATTTTTCAATTCTGTGAAATAAAATAGAATGTCTAAGTACTAAAGACTCCATAAAACACCCAGAATTATTACCGATATGGGAGGATAATTTAAAAACTGGGATTAAAAAATTTAGAAAATAGGCTTCAAAAGTTGTATTCAGGGGTGCCTGGGTGGCTCCCTAGGTTAAGCATCCAACTCTTGATTTTGGCTCAGGCCATGATCTCACGATTGAGGAGACTGAGCCTCATGTTGGGCTCTGCACTGACAGCAGGGAACCTGATTGGTATTCTTTCTCTACCTCTCTCTCTCCTCCCCTGCTCATTCTCTTTCTCACTCTCTCTCAATCTCTCTCCCTCTCAAAATAAATAAACATTAAAAAAAAAGTATTCAAAGTTAACATGAATATGCTAGTTTATACTCCATAGTAATATATTTCTTAATGATCTAACAATATACAGAAAGTAAAATGAAGATTTGGTCCAGTTAACTAGATAGTCTTTCAATTTAAGCAAAAAAGAAAAAAAAATGGTGGCACAAATTATCAGATAATTGCTTCAATTGTCATTTTATTTGTGTGTGGGTATGCTGAAAAAGATGATCATATCAACAAAGAAGAAATAACCCTATTTTTACAGCACTGGATCTTTTACAGATGGAGGAACAATTAAGTAGAGTACTTAAAATTCATGTTTTTATTCTTTTATATTTGAATATGAAGCATAAGTTATTCCAAGGGCAGATGTTCTTATTGTTAGATGTATTTGTGCCAACAAAGTAAAAGGCTTATATATTCACCCTGTTTAACAATATCATCTGTATACTCAAAAGATTTGCTTTACACTGATAATTTCAACCCCTATTATTTATATATGGAAATGTGTTAATTATACAATTTTAATTATGTAATATTTTCACAGAGATAATATAATATGATTATATCCATATTTTTTCTTATAAAACTTGAAATCCTACCACTTCCCTGTTTAAAACTATATAAACCCCTAAGAGCAGGGAAAAGTTCCTCTTACTTTTGTGCATGTGATCCAATTATTGTTGCCTTTTATGTTGCCTCAACAGACACCTGAAAGATAAGCAATGACAGCCCTGTCTGCTCATGCTGACTTCTGCAGCCAGCCCAGTACCAACCACTTTTTCTCTCTATTGAATCTCTGGCAGAGGCGGTTTCTTGTTCCTTAACAGGACTGACTATCTCTTTTTTCCTCTCTGCCTGATCTCAAAACCATCTCAGTGACCCACAGATCACATACCTTTCATACTGATAGTCCTGCCACACCTGGCTCTGTATCTCACCACTGACTTGACACTACCTGACAATGCCCACCTGCTTCATGCAGCCTTTAAACCCACACAAGATTTGATGAACTCAGTCATTATATTACTACATAATTACTATATATTTGAATAAGAGCAATTTATTCTATAATATTTAATTACTTAATGCTGAGAGTCATTTCTCTAAAAATATTTGGAAAATCCACTAATTAATAGCTCAAATTTGGCAAATGTGATGGTAATCTAAATGATTTTATGTGTTATTTATTTATTTTTGTTTTATAGGAAAATCATACATGTACCTCAAAGTATTCTCATACTTCCATAATTTAAAAAAATCCCAGAAAATAATTGAATAGTTACTTTACTTTTTATGTAAATAAAATTTATGTAAATCATAATTAACCTTAGAAAGCTTTCATCAGTACATTAACTGATAGAAAATATTGATCCATTATGCATAAAGTTACAGAAGTTTTTTTTTTTTAATGAGTTTATTTCTCTAACATATAATCCACAAAATCCTGCAATTCTCTGAAAATGCCATGCTGTGTAGAGTTAAATAAGATGACACTAGGGCACATACTTTTTGTGAGAATCATATTGATTTTTTAATAAATTTCATATTCACTTTACAAATACTTTTCCTCATTTTTGAAAGAACTGATGGGTACATTAAAAAAACAATTGAAGAAATTCTTAAAATCTTTTTAAACATTTATTTATTCTTAAAAGACAGAGGGAGACAGAGCACAAGCAGGGGGAGGGGCAGAGAGAGAGGGAGACACAGAATGTGAAGCCCCTGACTCAGGGCTTGAACTCATGAACCGTGAGATCATGACCAGAGCTGAAGTTGAACACTTAACTGACTGAGCCACCCAGGTGCTCCTAGAAAAAATTCTAATTTATCATAGTGGATGCAGTAAGGAAGCAAATTTCTCAGACAAGTATTTTAAATTATTGTTTTTTAAGTATAATAACTAAGTAATTAAATGCTCATGTCCCAAGCGCCCTAAATTGAAAAACATAATAATTAACGTGATTAAATGATAGATATGATCTTTATTTTTTATTCAAGATATAAAAGCAGATGAAATTTGAAGTCTCCAGTGTTTTCCTTGCCTCTCTTTTCTACCTCAGAGATAACCACTCTCCTGAATTTTGTGTTCTTTGCTTTATACCTTAATACTGATGGTATTATTGAAAGTTACTATTCCATAATATTGCTGCCTTGGGCATTCATTTTGTGTGGGCTCCTGGTCTGCAGGGGTCTTTAACTGATACTAACCCCTCCTGCCAGCACATGCCCTACATAACCACCTGTAGAGTCTTAAATAAAAGTAAGTTCCTGATATGACTGTCTCCACCCTTGTGAGCACCTTAGATAAAACCCTGGTGAAGCTTATCAAAACCTCACCCTTTCTGGTTTGAACTGACCAATATGGCTTAAGCACAGGAACTCAGACACTACACCTGTGTGTGTCCCAGCTCTTGCCTGCCATGCTCTCTCTGCCTATACCCTGCTTTCATCTTCCCCTGTATCTTCTCCAGGACCTGTGAGTAATAAACTTCTCTATTTCACTTTCCCTTACGCTCTTTTGTTGAACAGTGGCTCTGCATTCAATATGCTGGGCATCTACTTTAGCAAATGTTAAAGTTACAAAAAGTATGCACATAAACAGTATTGTTTTTGGCATTTTGAGTTTTGTTAATGATTTTGTTCTGTATGTGAGATTATCAAGCATGCTATATTTTTCCAGCACTGTGGTTTCAGGATTGTAAGCACTGGTAAGCAACAGATAAGCACTTACTTACTTCCCTAGACTGACATTTCAGGCTTTTCTTGATTTCTGCTATTGTAAAAAACCTGTGTTCAAATCTGTAAGTGTGTCTTTGTGTGTGCATGTGCAAGCATTATTATATTTAATTTTTCATTTTTTAAAGTTTATTTATTTATTTTGAAAGAGACAGAGAGAGCACAGTTGCGGGGTTGGGAGGGGGGAAAGGAGAGCTAGAATCCCTCACTGTCAGCACAGAACCCCACGCATGGGTGGGCTCAAACCCACAAATGTTAACATCATGATCTGAGCTGAAATCAAGAGTCAGACTCTTAACCGACTGAGCCCCCCAGGCGCCCCCAGCCCCCCACCCCTTTTTTAATGTAAAAGTGGAATTTCTGGTTCATGAGTTGTTTACATTTTTATTATCCAATGATCAGTACTCTTTGACTATTCAGAAGGCTATCCCAAGTTCACAGGTGTCCTCTCTCCTCCCAGGTGTTGATGGAATATCGGTGTGGCAACAACATTTGGGAAGAAGTTTGTTAAAAGATAAATTGCAGCAGGGCATCTGGGTGGCTCGGTTAGGTCGCCCACTTCGGCTCAGGTTATGATCTCATGGTTCGTGGGTTCAAGCCCCGCTACGGGCTCTGTGCTGATGGCTAGCTCAGAGCCTGGAGCCTGTTTCAGATTCTGTCTGTCTGTCTGTCTCTCTTTCTCTCTCTCTCTCCCAGAAATTAAAAAAAAAAAAATAAAAAATAAAAAAATAATAAACTACAGCATGTTAAACTTTTTAAGAGTTTATTTGAGTAAAAAAATCCATTAAAGTAAGCAACATCAAACAGGAAGTGATTAGGACTGCTCCTCTGACAGGAGGTGGGGAAAAGCCCTTTTTTTACAGAAAAGGTAGAAACGAAGCAAAGCAAATATTTGACCTGCTATACGTTAAAGCCTAGTTGGCTGTTTGTGATTGGTTGCCTGTAAGTTTCAATTTCATAACCTTGAGACATTTACAGGTATAGATATTGGTTTGCTTATATAGCCTCATTAGAGTCACCTCAGTCTGATGGCCTCCTTTTATAATTAATTTTAAAAAACTTAATATAGAATTAGTCTCTGAGAGAAAAAGGACACAAAAAGTTTTAAGAAGATATTTATGGAGATTAAAATTACTATTAAAATATTTTTTTCTCTTAATGTAACCTTATGAAGGGATATAATATTTATTATCCCCCATGCCATATCCACTCTTGGCATGCTATCAGGAATATGGCTTACTCAAATCTGAAAAGGACTATTTGCTTCTATAAAAGAAAAACAAAAACAACAACAGTACTATGGACATGCAGTTACTAGATCTGGCATCTCAGTGCCTGATCCAAATGTCATACTGGACACTTAACCTCTAGAAACTCAATTTCTCACTTTAAAGTGTTATAATTTCTATTTTGCTTTTGTGGCTGGGTTCAATGGAAGTCATTATCAAACAACATAGTGAATATGAATGGGCTTTTAAAACTGACAACATTATGTAAATATATGGAGTGATTATTCAGTACTTTCAAACACATTCATAGAATGATAACACCAATGAGCATATGGCTATGGTGACAGGGAGTATAATCTTGGAGACTCTGAACACTTAATGTATCACTGCTTACTGCTGTGAAAGCCATATGTACCCATACAGAGATATACACATACAGAGAGAGAAAAATGCACATATGCACATGCACACACACACACACACACACACGTGACTTATAATTAATTACCTGATGTAGTGTATAATGTTCAAAAAGATACCTTGAAACGAATGCTACCAAAAGAGCATCCTTGATAATTTTGATGTCTAAATGGCATTCCAGTCAATTGTAACACTTTTCTGGCATTGAATCTATGTTAATCAACAGACTGAGTAAATGAACCAAAAAAAGTATCTTATGATTGCTTTTAACCTCAGCAAAGACAGGGGCAACAACAGCCATGGTAACAGCTTCATGAATGCCAAGGGAATTGGTGCACTGCCATTCTTGCAGAAGCTGACAGCTGTTAAGTCATCTCCTGTGTAATTGCTATTCATTTTACTCTATAATTTTGCACATTTGGTGTTAAATTCCAAAGTTAGAACAGAAATTATATAAGGCTATAGTGAATTAAAAGTATAATTTCTTGAATCAGTCAATTGTTACTTATTAATTATTGCTAAATCAACAATGATTTATCATATAAGAAGTAGTTGTATGCATACATACAATTTATATTTATAACTTATATTTATACATATAGATGTGTGTATATGATGTTCAGATATGGTTCAAACTGGGTATCCATCAAACTCAAAAAGAAAGTAATATACAGTGATTTCTATACTGCTTGATTCTATCTACAATGACATTCCCTAACTGTGGTATCTGTGTCTGACAACATATTTAAAATAAAATTTTAGAACTACCAATAGCTGACTTTATGTGAAGTTTTCAACTTTTGAATTTCCTTTAAGTATTCAATTTCTCCATGATTCCATGTATCTATATTTTTATGTAGCATAAATTTGAAATACGTAAGGCTAAATATACTTTGCAAATCTAAACATAGTTTTTTTGGAAAATTTAATATTTCACATATAATGACTAAAATGGCTTCAAGAATAGCTCTTTCTTTTTTTTTTTTAAAGTATTTTTTTTTTATTTTTTATTTCTAGGAGAGAGAGAGACAGCGTGAGCAGGGGAGGGTCAGAGAGAGAGGGAGTCACAGACTGAAACAGGCTCCAGGCTCTGAGCTGGCAGTCAGCACAGAGCCCGACGCGGGGCCCGAACCCACGAACCGCGCGATCATGACCTAAGCGAAAGTCGGACGCTCAACCGACTAAGCCACCCAGGCGCCCCAAGAATAGCTCTTTCTTAAAATAAACTATATTTAAATATAAATACTCTGAGTTTAGTTGACAGTTTCTGTCCCCCAAAGATTATATATCTTATATTACCGTCACTCAGAAGAGATAAATACATGATAGGCACATTGAAAGTATTTGTTTAATGAAAAGTTGAATGTAATCAAAATTGGTTTGATTAATTGAGGAGCACAAAACAGGTATTTACTGCCTAATTATTAAAATAAATTATAATAGTAGAGTAAGCAAAGAATGTATAAATACACCTAAAGAATATTGAATCAACACTATGTATAAGTTGAAATAATATTATGTTTCTAAGGTCTTCGGCAGATTTGAAGTATTTCTATGTTATTTTAGAATTTGGGTCAAGAAAGATTACTGGAGGTTATGACAATCAACCCATATAAAAAATGCATTGATTTTGAACTCACACAGTTATATGAACTAATGAAAAATAATATACAAGTTTCAGAGAAGCAAACAATAATTGTTTGCTGTTAATTATCAGAGAAGATCCATTGAACCGTATCTAACCGGAGAGAAGATGTATAGCCAAGCAATGTCTTTTGCGCTTCACAACTCTATTAGTCACTCATTTTCCCTTAATAAATATTCCATTTTTAGTCCAAAATTATACATTCCGTTTGCAAGTTTTATTTAACTGTACTTTTATCAGCATCATTTAAAATACAGCTTGTTTTGCACTTGTGAAGTCAAAGTGTTTGTAATAAAATAAAGATAACTCCAGTCCTTGAATGAAAGACCATGTAATGATTAATGATAGGAAAAAGAGTTACTGTACATTCACTATATGAGTATATGCTTTTACCAATTGCTGTGACTCTGAATATACAAGTCAGGAAATAACTATTAAATGGCATATCTCTACAAAGCTGAGAAAATGATGAATACTACTTAAGTTCAAGACAAGAGTGTATATATCTACATATCTATATCATCTGTGTCTATATCTCTCTAAAACACCAAGCATAGCCTTTTAGTTATTTCTGGTAATAGTCTCTTTAATTAAATTATATGTAATTTTGGGTTCTGTATCAAATCCCATGTAAAATAAAACAGCAATATATCCCTTTAGCAAAGTTAGTGTGAGGCAAGTTCTTTATATAATAGTCCAAGAACTGGTGGTGGAAATCATGAATTAATTTTCAAATTGTTTCCAATTTACTTGTTAGTAAGTGCATTTTAGATTTCAGATATAACATTAAAGAGGTTTTTGTGTGTGGGGGGGAATGCAGTTTAGCATCTTATTTTCTATCCCTTTATATTTGGGAAAATCAGCAGCAAATTTGTATGTAATATGTGAAAAAAACAATAGTTATAATTTGTCTTTAAAAATTTTTTTAATGTTCATTTATTTTTGAGAGAGAGAGAATGGGATCAAGGGAGGGATGGAGAGAGAGGGTGAGAGAGGATCTGAAGCAGGCTCCATATTGTCAGTGGAGAGCCCGATGTGGGGCTCAAACTAATGAACAGTGAGATCATGAAATTATGATAGCTGAAGTCAGATGCTTAACCAACTGAGTCACCCAGGTGCCCCAATTATAATTTGTATTTAACTGAAAGCTGTAGTATTCTTGCCACTAATTATTTTGCCACACTGTGTGACTTTCTATAATCAACAGTATCTTTTCAGTGACATTTCAGTTGTTATTTTGATCTAAATGTCATTGTAACTAGTATATTTCCCTTTAGCTTTACTGAAACTATAGAAGCATTTTTTTATACTTGCAAAGCCATAAGGGAACATGATGACCCAACAAAAGTTGTCAATATACTATTATTTGTATGTCAGTGCATTACAGTAAGACCCTAAAACAATGTAGGCTGTATGGTAGAGTCTTAAAAATAAATATTGCAAAATAGAATGTTTCCATTTATCCTGATATGTGAATGTGCCCTCAGTTGATTCAAAGACAAAGCCTTTGAACTCTAAAAGATAAACAATTATGTTTCCTAATATCCAAACGATATGTACCAGGTGGTATTTTGATTAACAGGTTAAACACATGAGAAGAACAGCAGGTGGGTAATGAAATGTGTTCTGAACCAGAAATATCTTTCATTCCTTCATAGTAAATTCGCTGTTGCAGACAGTCTAGGATACTTGTGAAAAGCAAATTGCAACATTAAAAATGTGGCAGCTTCTGTCAATCTGACTTAATACACATATTACTGCTTTATTCACTAATAAGTTTATGTTTGAATGAATTATTCAGTATTTGTAAATAAAATCTTATTTATTCTTATTTATCATTTTTTCTTTCCTAGGAATTTGCATACATAAATTACATCCTCTTTAACAATGCAATAGGTTTTCCCTTAAGAGTCAATTCTTCAAACTATTCAATAATTTGTGTTGTCCTTTCATTTCTCACTGTCTATGGGTATTGATTTGATAAGATAGCTCCAAAGAGGAGTATTATGTTATTATCAGCATTTCTAAGTAATCAGAATAATCTCAATCCTGTTCCATTACTTTTAAAATCAATGTTGGAATTAGTTCAATTCCAGTTTTCTACTCCATGGTCTTCGAGGAGAAAAATCCTGGAAACCACATTCTTTGATTGATCTTTGGTTTGGTTTAAAGAAACAATGTGGATTGAATTTTAGAGTTTGAACATATATATTTAATTCTGCAGTCAGGCATTCAAGTAAAGGAAAAGCTCATTTGAACTCCTAAACTTTTAAATTTGTACTCTACTATCCAGAATTTCTAGATAACCTGTGCCACCCATCATTTTTAATAGATGGGCTTTTCCTTCTCATTCCAAACCAAAGCACACCTCAGTATAAGTACATGGAATTAGGAGCATCCTGTCAATCTGTCCCAGATCTATGTACTGCCGGCTCACTCTCTAGACAAAAATTCCTACAATTAGTCTGATTTGTGATAAAGGGATATCTAAAATGGGTAATACTAGCTCACCCCCCGCCGCCCTCCAAGAGATATTCATTTGTTTTGTTTCTTAAATTCCACATATCAGTGAAATAATATGGTATTGGTCTTTCTTTGCTGACTTACTTGCTTTGCATAATACTCTCAAGCTCCATTCATCTCAAGTTTTATATATATATATGCGTATATATACATATTTTATATATATACATATATACATATATATGTGTGTATATATATACACATATATATGTGTATATATATACGTGTATATATGTATACACATATATATATGTATATATGTGTATAATGTGTATAATGTGNACTGTTTTCTGGAGTGGCTGCACCAGTTTACATTCCCACCAACAGTGTAAGAGGGTTCCCCTTTCTCTGCATCCTCTATGTTGTTTTTCCCGTGTCGCTAATTTTAGCCATTCTGACCAGCGTGAGGTATCTGGAGAGGAGGTTGGGAGGATGGGTTAAATGGGTGATGGGTATTAAGGAGGGCACTCACTGTGATGAGCACTGGCTGTCTTATATAAAAGATGAACGAATCACTAAATTCTACCCCTGAAATTAACACTATACTGTATAGTAACTAACTGGAATTTAAATAAAAACTTGAAACCAAAAAAATAAAATAAAATAAATAAAATAAAATAAAAAGAAATAAAGAGAACAAGATGAGGCTGTCTAGCAAGAACTTCCAAAAAATAAGGGTGTAGAAATGTATGTAGCTAATATATTTCTTATACATGTTCCTCAGTGCTATAGAATCAATAAAGAATTATATGACTCTTTTTAGAAACTTAAAAGCAATTCTATTGATAGTTCCAGAAATAAATACAACTGCATGGTTGGGGAAAAGGAAAACGGGAAAAACTTAACTTTTACTTGTACCACTCTATTTCTTTTGAATTATGTAACGTGTATATATAAGTATTCAAAAAATTTAAACAAAAAGTTTGTCAATTAATATCAAATAGAATAAAATACAATGTGTAACACTATACTTCGTGTTAACACAATAAGACCTATAAGCATCTCAGCAGAAAATAGTAAATCTTATCTGGCAGGAGGCATCAGGATCCCAGGGAATTTTTTTTTTTGTTTTATTGNGCTATGAACATTGGGGTACATGTGCTCCTATGCCTCAGCATTTCTGTATCAGGATCCCAGGGAATTTTTGTAGGATAGAAGGGTCTTATTGGCTGATACAAAGATATGACCTACATGATATGATAGCACTCAGCTGTGCTTTAATAAAATACAATGAGAGGAGAAAAGAGGGAGAAAATGAGTTGAAATAGAGGAAAAGAATATGTTAAAAACAAACATTCCTTTTTTTCCAAATTTTTCCCTATTCATAGTTACATAACTATGCCCCAGTCTATTTTAAGACTATATTTAAAACTTTTAATTTTGTTTCTAATGAAAATTAAATTTAAAAGCTGTGAGAAAAGGAATATTTGACACAAAAGTGAATTCTTAGGATGTTTTTATCTCAATCATAAATTACCTTTGAAATACCTATTATTTTGGATTATTCATGACAAAGGTAGAAACAAACTGCATGAGAAGAATTGTCATATATTGTGTAAATGTTCTCTTTTCAAATCAGTTAGGCATCAGTTAGGATACCTTTCATGAATGGGCAGATTACTCTACCATTTGTTTAATGAAGCTTAGATTCTCAATTTAATCTCACTTACTTTTTTTTTTTAAGTTTATTTATTTAGAGAGAGAGAGAGAAAGTGCAAGTGGGGAAGGATCAGAGAGAGAGATCCAGGCCAGGCACCCCTCACTTACTTTTTCAACTTTATTTTTAATATTTATTTATTTTGAGAGAGAGAGACCATAAGCGAGGAAAGAGCAGAAAGAGAGGGAGAGAGAGAGAATGCCAAGTAGGCTCTATGTTGCCAGCACAGAACCCAAAGTGGTGCTTTATCCCACAAACTGTGAAATCATGGCCTGAAACAAAAATGAAAACTCCAAAGCTTAACTATCTGAGCCACCCAGGAGCCCCTAATCTCACTTACTTTAACACGTTTTTGCTGTTTTTTGCAAGGCTCCAAGAAATTAAAAAGATCAGAAAAAAAAAGATAATTATTATTCAATGATAATGTTAATGCCACTAAAGTTAAACTGACAATTTTTTGTTACTTTCTGATGACTGTAAGGAGGACTAGGCCACAGATATGTAACATGTGTTGATATTAGAAAAACGGACATTGATTTTATAAATCTCTGAGCACTGAGATAAATTCTGCTCACCTTTCAATGAGTTACTATTTCCCAGACCATGGCATTCAGATGGCAACTAAGTTCTCTAAGAGGTAAGAAAAGTCAGTGATAATAGTTTAATGTAGAAAATAAGAGAACAATGCACAAAGGGACTGAAGAAATTTGAATTTTCCTCTATAGGAAAATCCTATTACGGCCTTTGATCATTATTAAATTAATAAATGATAAATTAATCATTAATAAATTAATATTAAGTTTATTTAATTTATTAAATTAATAAAATTAATTAGCATAAACAATTTTATCTGGAAGGTTTTTTTTCCTTCTCCTGTGTATTCCTGTCCTTTACCCTTTAATCTTTGTTGGTTGACTTCTGTGTTTGTTGAATAAGAAATAAAAATGCTCAAGCCTTCTATGCTTTCTGGTCACCTTTTTAAAAGGTCCTATCAAAGCTTTAATAAGAATAACAATAACAAAAGTTAAACAGAATTGTAGACTGTGAGAAAAATATTTATCAACAAGACCAGGTTGAACATTTTCATTACAATTTACAGGTCATTGACTTCTTTATTATAGTCATCCCTTGAGTAAAGTGTTTTGTAATAAGAAGGCACCTACTAGCCAAGCATCAATATGTGAGACTGCAATTTACCTATGACTGCAGGGTTTGAATACACATTTCATAAACACTGACATTCAACCTGAAGCATTCTCAGCAGAATTAATTTCAACTGGGAAAGAAAGAAAAAGATATAACAACTAAAGGAAAGGAAGAATTGAAACATCTTTTACCAAAATATCTTGCTGATACAAACTATTCAGGCATTAAAGACAAGTAGTAATTTTTTTAATGTAGTAACCAAATTTTTTGTGGCCAGTACCAAATCCTTCAAGAGGAATTACTAGCCATAATGGTTTATGTAGTATAAAACAATTGATTAAGTACAAGAGTCCCATCTAATTTAGAAGTCACCTATATAGGCAGATTTGGGTTGACAACAAACTGCTGAAAATAATAAGATTCTGTTACTTTCTATAAAAAAGTAACATCTAAAAGCACATATATATGATATATATGCATAAAACAAAATACATTATATTTATATGTTATATATGTATATATTATATAATATTTGATTATATATGTTACATGTTATATATAACACATATATTTTACATATTAATTATGTGTAACACTTATATATGCTATATAATATATATTTCAATGGGTTAGTGATTTAAAGATAGACTGACTCATTTTCCAAAATTAATTAAGGATTTTGGTGGTTAGAAAATCATTATCAGAACCTTAACTAAAGGCAAAATTGTTATAAAACAATATATGTATAAATACCACAGACTTTATAGATATTGATTTGTTTAAATGTCATACTCTTTTCTTTCAGGTGGTTCTATAATTCCAATTTACCAATGGAAAGCTTAATTTTTCTTTGTTATCCATTCTGTTAGAGATGTGACACATACAGTTTTTACTATGTTATGGGAAAATTATCTCTTAATGTTTATTNTAAGGGTTAGTATCAAATGATTAAAATAATGCTATGGCACTTAAATATAACTTACATTTAGTCATTCAAATATTAATTTCGTTGTGTTGGTTTCAGGCTTTTTCCTACTCACTATTAAGTTTTCTCTTTCTTACCACTGGAGCATTTCAGAACTCATTAACCTCCTGGGGAGTGGTTGAGAGAAACAACTAACCAAATCAAACTAAGTGTCACTTTGCCACTTCTAGAAGTCAAGGTGACAAAGAGGCTGATGAGTTCTTTGTGGATCTGTCTATTGAAAAAATTCAGTATTTGATACATATTTTTCAGCGAGCCTTATAGCCATTATACACATAAAACTAAATAGACCATTAACCATATCAAACTCCCCTGAAACAAATGACAGTTTTTATGAGGGTCCATTTTTTAGGAAAAATTCTCTGTCCCCCTACCCCCACATACACTAATGTTATATTGCTATATAAAGTGATTTTATATGTCACATTTGTTTTTCTTCCAAAATATAGTTTTTAGTTCAATTACTTAAATCTTTATTAAGCATTCTTTATTTTTTATATTTTTATGTCAGAGACCAGAAATAAATAAAGTACAAGTAAACAAGAAAAATTCAAATAAAACCATATTTTTCATTAAATTGCCTTTAAATGAGGTGCTAAATGTAAGAATATGGAAATTTCTGAGGAGATAGCACTTTGCTAGGAAACAGGAAAGCTTCTTGGCTTAAACTTGAAGAACAAATAAGTGTTTGCATATGTAAAAGTGATGAAAAGAGCAGGAGAAAGGAATGGGGCAGATTTCAGGTTTGAGCAACTGGGTAGATGATTATTAATTACCACTGACATTGAAGGAGAGGGAGTGACTTCAAATGTGACAAATGAACTGAGTTTCAATAATAATGATAATAATAATAATAATAAATTAGTTAAAGCTTGTATAGCATTTATAGTGTGCTGGGAACTCTTTTAATCATTTGAAACTATCCCATTTAATCCTTAACATGATTTTATTTTTATAGATATTATTCCTATTCTTATTTTATAGATGAGGTAGCTGTAGCAAAGAATTTCAATAACTTTCTAATGATTATATGGTCCATTAATGGTAAAGCCAGGTTCAGATTTTGGCAGTCCAGATTAATTTAGCATATGAATTCATAGTCACTCTATCATATTACCTTCAATATGTTGGGTTGGAGGTGTTCATTCATGTGTTCACAGATTCAGTATTTTAAGTGTTTTCTGTGTGGCACACATGGTGATAGGCTGTAGTGGGATAACTCTCACAAGAGGTGTCCAAGATTCTCTTTCTTATACTCAGCATCAGTCAACCAGATATCTTCCTAAATCAAAGAGTAGACACTGATATCCTATAGACTGAATTGTCCCCAAATTAACAGGCGGAAGCCCTAGCCCACAATGTGATGGTATTTGGAGATTAGGACTTTGGGCGATAATTAGGTTTAAATGAGGTCAAGAGGGAGGCCCTGATGATGGAAGAGTGTGTTCATAAGAGACACCAGGGAGCTTATTCTCTCTCATTGCTATTTGAGAACACTGAAAGTTCAATAAACCAGGAAGAGAGACTTCTCCAGAAACTGACCATGCTGTCACCCTGATGTTAGCGTTCTAGGCTCCAGACTTGTGATAAATAAATTCCTGTTGTGTAGACCATGCTATCTGTGATATTGTGTAGCCTAAGCTGACTAAGAAGGTCCATTTAATGAATCTAGGATAACATACCATATCTTTGGGAAACGTCTACAGACTTCACTGTTTTCTTAGATACAATATTTCTGGGAAAACCTGCACTCTTCACTAGTTTTTAAACTCATTTCATACAGATTGTCAGATACCTTTTCATTTTTATATTTTTATAATTTTTTAATGATTTATTTATTTCTGAGAGAGACAGAGAGAGAGAGAGAGAGAGAGAGAGATAGTGTGAGCAGGGGAGGGTCAGAGAGAGGGGGAGACACAGAATCTGGAGCAGGCTCCAGGCTCTGAGTTAGGGGTCAGCACATAACCTGACACAGGGCTCAAACCCATGAACCGTGAGATCATGACCTGAGCTGAAGTCAGACGCTTAAACAACTGAGCCACCCAGGCACCCCTGTCAGACACTTTTTCAGAGTACTGCCTCTGAAGTTTTTTGGGTTTACTTGGAGTGAATTCCTCATGGAAGGTGTCATTAGAATACAAAGAGATAGAGATCTAGTACTATTTGGTATGATGAATATATTAACATTTTTTAGGAACAGTTCTAGGCCTGCTTACTATTTGTACTTAATTTTGCATTATATTATTATATAAATTTTAATAATATATTTTGTTTAATCTTACATTATATAATTGTTTTTGTCAGTTTGTAGCATAGTTACAAGTCATTTGGCTAAATAATTATTTTAGCTCTTTGAATCATGGATCATATTAACTTGTTTCTGAGATTCTGGACCATTGTGTAGGAAAAAAAAAAAAAACAGTGTTAAAGTATACAGTTTACTCTTTTTAAAAAAGTATCCAGCATACTCCAAGGATAAACATTCTTTGATTAAAGGAGAAACATTCTTAGTTCCACTGATTGAGGAACTACCAGTCATGTAATTACTCAAAGCTAAAAGCTGAATTCATTATGCCCTGCCAAAGTTTGAACTGCCTAAAAAGAGAAATATACAGAAAGAGTCACAGAAATTGGGGGAAAATGTATTATCCCAGAACACTATTAAACAATTCCAAGTGTGTGTCCCTTGCATGAAAGTTAATAATTTCTCCCATTATAAACTGTCATCCATTCAGATACAGTACGAAAGCAGAGGGCAGATGAGCCTTTCCTTACCTTTTCTGCTCACAATTTCTTTCTGCTCAAAGGTGGAAGCTGTCAGAGCCAAAAGACACAGAATCTACAAGAGGAAGTGATCAAGATCTTCCTAAAGAAGCAAATAGAGGTTGAGAAAGTCAGGTCTAGTTCCATTGTTGCTAGCAAGAATCCTGCCCTCTTTATCACGTAAAGTAATAAAATTCCCTTTTTGTAAAGTCTACCTAAAGTTGAGCTGTCATTTGCCAAAATATTTATAACTATACATTGCTGTAGCCATCTTAGCATATATTCTGAGCAAATTCTTCCATTTTTCTTATCATATATCACAGATATATTCAATACGGGTTGAATGATAAAACCATAGTACTTACTTCTTCATAAAAGAGTCAAGGATTATCCTATTTGGCTTTAGATAACTAGCTTAAACTTTTTCCTGAAAGAAGATAATGTCATCTACCAAAAAGGATTTAGTAAGACTAAACTGTGTGTGTTTAGCCTAGTACAGTAGTCTTGAAATATAGTAGAAGCTCAATAATAATTATTATAATGATATCAAATAACAAACTCATACCAGAGTCCTATTTATGAGATAATTAAATGTACATAACAACCTGCTACCCCTCTAATCTCTGACTTCAAACACTTTTACTGTAACCTATAGTAGACAATATATTTTACATGAACCAGCAGGTATACACATATAATAAAAATTTCATTAAGAAATATCTGTATTGCACATATTTTAGTGTTTCTATTATGTCTCATTTAAAAAATATTAATAACATTTATCAAGTTGTTTTTTATGTCTCCTAATGAGTCACAGCCCTCAACTTGAAAAACAGAGCTCTAAATTTCCATCGACTATTCAGTTCTTTGTGTTTATTGCCATAGCTCTTTTATAATCAAAGGATCACTGTTCCTCAAAATCTGACAGTTTGTCATCCAGTTCCCATAACAACCTCATGCAGCTGTTAAATTAAAAATAAAAATGAACCAGCAAAGTACCCACAATTGCTGACTTCAGATTAGGTGATATTTAAATCATTTTTGCAAAAGAGTGTACCATTTCTCATCACATTTGCAGTTCACTGTTTTGAATAATATGTATCATTATATATTGACAATAGAGCACAACTGGATGGAAAGAGAATATTGCTGGTAAATATGTTTCTGCTATTGTTACAATAGCCTACTCCATTATATATTTTAGTGTGCATTGTCAGTACTTTTGTGATTTTTGTCACCATAATGAAATTCAGTTGTAGCTTTGAAAAAATATTGAAGTCAAACATGCAGTATTTTGAAAGGTCAGCTTGTTTAAATCTCAAATCTCTTATTGTAAATGGGATGTTACTGATAAAGGATTGAAGGAATTAAATTGCAACTGCATTTAGCTGACAGATTCATGAGACTCATCATCAATTTCACTTTGGGATATGGCACCAGAGATGGCAGCAAGTGACACAGCCATTCTGCCAGAGACTTCATCACATTAAGAATGGCATCTCAAGTTTGTTCAAGTAGTCAATAAAAAACAATAAGGGGTATTTTTTCTTTGTAAACACACAAAGACTTTTTATATATTTTTGTAAATAATTGGCAACAAAAATAAGAAAATTTATGATGCACGAACACTTATGGATTTATCTTGGATTATGAGCCATATTTGATACACTTGTCATTAATTTGGTTCTAAACACATTGGGAAAGTGGGGCATACTTTTTTTTTCCTTTCTAAGCACATTTCTAAAAATACTATTTTATATTTTGTAACTTAAATTATTCAGAAGACTTACTGAAAAAATTATGCTCTTTGATTAAGAAAGGAACCCAGGTCAAGTGATGTCTTCTAGTCTATTCATCAAGCTTGAACTTCTCAACCATTTCTCAAACCTGGACTGCATTTTTCTTACTTATTCTCCCTGGTTCACACATTGGTCCTCCTTTTCATAAGAAAAACCCATGATTTTGTTTTACAATTTCCTTTTGTTGGGCCCTTATCTCTGCCCCATTATAGTATGAGAAGATCACTGAAAAGACAGAAAAACAGCTGTTCCATCCTAGTGTGCCTGTGATAAGATGATTTATATCATAGTGTAATAAAAGCCGACCTATTGAATGGAGTGGATAAGAGATGTCTAGAGTTTGGCCAGTCCAGTATGGATTTTTGTACCCTCTTCTCTCACTATATTTGCTTATCTGAGAACACGTGATTGAAAATATTGATAAAATGTATCATATATTACCAAATTTGACATTTAAGAGAGAACATCCATATGGAAATATTACAATAAAAGTCTCGAACAATGACAAAAAAATTACTAAAGCATTGGAAGATATATTAGCTTTCTGTTGCTGTTGTAACAATTTACAAACTTAGTGGCATGAAACAATGCAGGTTCATTACCTACTAGGGTTCAGAAGTCTGAAACAAGTCTCACTGTGCTAAAATCAGGGTGTTGGCGAGGCTGTGTTTCTTTCTGGAACTTCTTAGAGATAATCTTTTTCTTTGCCTTTCTACAATCCATCTGCCTTTCTTGACATGTGGCCCCCTTCTTCCATCTTTGTTGCCACCCATGACAGGTTGAGCCCTTCACACCTTTGGTCACTCTGGCCCATTCTTCCCATCTCTTTTCCATGTTTAAGGACTTGGAGATTATTTTAGGAATGCTCACATAATCCAGAATAATTCCCCATGTCAAATTCAGCTGATTAACAACTTTGACTATATTTACAACTTTAATTACCTTTGCTCATGTAACATAAATTCAGAGGTTCCAGAAATTAGAGTGTTGCCGTTACCTGGGTGCGGCAGGAGGTTTTTCTGCTTACAGCTGGAAAGAAACATAGGTATAAGACAAAACGAAATTTACATCATACTTCCCAGGAACAAAATACAGACAGGAAGAATATGTAATATTTTCAACATTTTTAAGGAAAAACACATCAGGGTTAGATTTCATATCCAGTTGAACTATCAGTTAGTGTGAAGGTAAAGCAAATATAATTTTAGGTAAAGAGGTTTTCAGAATGTCTTCTCTAAAAGTTATATTAGAAGTTCTTCAAGGATAAGAAAAAAATAATTGCAGAGTGCCTCGGTGGTTCAGTAGGTTAAGCATGGGATTTTGGCTCAGGTCATCATCTCACAGTTTGTGAGTTCGAGCCAAGAGTCAGGTTCTGTGCTGACAGCTGAGAACCTGGAGCCTGCTTCAGATTCTGTTTCTCTTTCTCTCTGTGCCCCTCCCCCACTCGTGCTCTGTCTCTCTCTGTCTCCCAAAATTAAATAAACATTAACAAAAAAAAAAATTTAAAGGAAAAAGAAAAATAATTGCAAAAGTAACTCTAAAAACTGGAAAATAATAGTGAGTACATAAATTTGTAAAGGAATTGTCCTACAGGGGCAAAAACAATTTAAAAAGTAGTATATCTCCAAACTCCTAGGCTGATTATATTTGAATTTTTATTTTAATTTGTGTTTAAATTGAAGTGTGGGCATTGGCACACTGTAGACCACAGCCTACAGTGGGCCAATTCTGGCCACACTCTTTCTTTATGAATTATTTATGGTTGCTTTCATGCTATAAAGGAAGAACTGAGTAGTTGTGACAAAGACTACATGGCCCACAGAGCCAAAAATGTTTATCTTGCCCTTTATAGAAAAATGTTTGCAGCCTACAGATGTAAATTAAAAGAAAAATAGTCATATAGTTAAAACCGAAAAACAACTCGAATCAAAATTGGTGGCACGCATTAAAGCAAAACAAAAGAGAATATAAGTTAAATTCATTCACTTATTCTTAGAAAATAGGAATTTTAGAAAATTAGTTCAGCTTTCAACACAGAGGATAATAGATAAATAAAATGTGCTGGATGTTTTCCAAGGAATTCCATAAGAACTTGAAGGCAATGAATTAGATATGCATTCAGCAACCTACATAGATTTTTAAAGCGTAGATTTTTTTAAATGGCACTATGAAATCTACTGCAAAATGTAATTGATATAAGTTCAAGCACAAATCCAAAATGCTACAGGGTATTTTTTGAATGATTTTATATATAAAATAAAATCAGTTATAAAAATTTTAGAACATGTTATTTGATGTATCACATTAGAGGAAAATTTAGGATTATTATTATTTTTTTTTTGCATTTTGCCAGATTTAAAAAGTTATAATTATGAAAATTATATATGTGTATATTACAACCATAACATATATGTTTTAGACAAAGTTGATTCTGCTCTAAGTCCAACATAGAAATGTTAAAAAAAATGCACTTTTTTTAATGTTTTTTTTAAATGTTTTATCTATTTCTAGGAGAGAGAGAGAGAGAGAGACAGCGTGAGCAGGGGAGAGTCAGAGAGAGAGGGAGTCACAGACTCTGAAACAGACTCCAGGCTCTGAGCTGGCAGTCAGCACAGAGCCCGATGCGAGGCTCGAACCCACAAACCGCGAGATCATGACCCAAGCAAAGTCGGACGCTCAACCGACTAAGCCACCCAGGCGCCCCCAAAAAATGAACTTTTAATAAATATTAATGCATAACAGACCTTTAATGCATTACAGACCTAGAAGCAAAGTGAAAAGTTTTAGTTTTTGAAACAGCAATTTGATTCTAGGATAGTGCTACAAATCTGAGCTGAAGCTTTGGCAACTTAACGGCCAGGAAATCCAGACATAGGCATGATGTCCGGGAATTAAAATACTCAAGACCCATATTGTGACTATAAATGCACATCCATTTGGGAACCTGACACACAGCAAATCAATTCCTTCTCTTAATAGCTCCGTTTTGTTATTTAATTGTCAATGTGTATACTATTCTCTGTGAAGTGTGCTAACACTTATTTTCCTAGTTTACTACCCTGTCCTTCATCTCTTCCTCACCAAAAAAACATAAAATAATTTGTGTTAATTATATAATTACATCCCCTAAATGCTAGCTAATTCATACTTCTGCTAGGATAAGAGATTTTTATAGAAATCATTATTTTTAAGTTGTGTTGATTGCTTCTGCTTCTGGGCTTATGGGTAACTAGGAACTCTGAGGAACCTGTTCCATCATAATTAGATACCAGAATTAATGAAATCTTAAAACATTTCTGGTATCATGGGATGTTAGAGAAATCCTAAGAGACACCAATTTTCACAAACACAAAAAGAGAAAACACATAAACAGATTAAAAATGAGAGTAGAGCCCCAAGAATATTACAAGTACATGGAATGTTTAGAAAGGGGCATATTTTATGGTAAGCCGAAGTTGGAATGCATAAATGTCAAGGTAAGAATACCCTAGACACTCTCTTAGACACTAGAGATGAATGAGACCCAAATGTGGGGGAAACAAATGAATGGGAAAAGAGACTGTGTTAGACAACTCTAATCAGCTGAGATTGCCATAACAAAATACCATAGACTGGGTGGCTTAAATAACAGGTATTTATTGATCAGTGTTCTGAAGGCTGGGAAGTCCAAGATCAAAGCACCAGGAGATTTGGTGCCTGGTGAGAACTTTCTGGCTTTTCAGATGGCTCCCTTCTTGCTCTGTCCTCACAGCAGAGACACTAATCTTATAAGAGCTCCAACCTCATGACTTAATTACTTTCCAAAACCTCCATCTCTAATATTAAATTGAGGTTTGGGGATTGAGCATATGAATTTTGGTGGAAACACAATTCAGTTCATAGCATACATCAAACAAATGATAACAAAAATATCTGATATTTGTCTGGTTTAAGACAAAAAAAGTGATTATAAAGGATTACTGCATGATGATAAGTCAATTCAACAGGAGGAGTATCAATCTTAAATAGTTATATATAAGAAAAACAGGGGCTCCTGGGTGGCTCAGTTGGGTTAGCCTCCGACTTCAGCCCAGATCACGATCTCACGGTTAGTGGGTTCAATCCCTGAGTCCGGCTCTGTGCTGTCAGCTAGCTCAGAGCCTGGAGCTTGCTTCTGATTCTGTGTCTCCCTCTCTCTCTGACCCTCCCCTGCTCATGCTTTCTCTCTCTCTCTCTCTCAGAAATAAATAAAAACATTAAATAATTTTAGAAAAAACAAAATATATAAAACAAATTATTAAAACCAAAGGGGAAAGTTAAACAAATCCAATTTCATATTGGGAAATTTAAGATTTGTCTTTGTAATGATAGCTACAGCAAAGGAAGTAGATCTAAAAAGATTTGAAAAATGCATTCACAAGTTTAATAATCACCAATTAGAATATGCACCTAAATAAACTTTTACATATATTTTTTAAGTACACATAGAATTTCTATAAAAATTTACCCTGTCTTTGGTAATAAGAGCCAACATTTTCAGTGAGTAAGCAAAGATGAAAATGTTTGCTTTAGAAATTAAAATAGGGCTAATAAGAGAACAAGGAGCTGATGAGTCTCAATAGGACTTAGGCAAATGCAAAGCAAAATTATAAAATATTTTTAACTATTAATTGTTAAAAATGAAAAGATTGAAAATAACAAAGATTTTGAGAACATGTAGATAGAATATTTTGTTTTTTATATATTGCTCATGAATTTGTACAACTAATTTAGACAATAGACAATAGATTGATACAGTTTTGTAAAGTCATAAATCCATCTCCCCTTATCAGCCTACTCTTCATTCTTCTGTACATGTTCTGAATTACTTAAGATTTTCCCCATTAAAAAAATGCATGTCTACAAATGCAGACAATTTTACTTTGTACTTCCTAATTTTTATAACTTTAATAGTTTATTTACAATCATATGGTTGGGTTAGGTCTGCCATGTGGCTATTAGTCTCCTGCTTGTGTCACCTATTCCTTATTTCTCTCTTTCTCCATTTCTACCCACTCAAGTTGATTGACTTTGTGTTTACAATTCCATTTAATTTTCTTTTGGCCTTTTTTTTTTTGCCATTTCAAACCTATATTTTACAGTTTTTAATTAAAATTGTTATTTGTTAAACTTTATTTATTTTTGAGAGAGAGAGAGAGAGAGAGAGAACGCACACCAGGGCAGGGACAGAGAGAGAGAGAGAGAGAGAGACAGAGAATACCATGCAGGATCCAGGCTCTGAGCTATCATCATAGACTCTGACGCAGGGCTCAAACCCAGGAACCATGAGATCATGACCTGGGCTGACATCAGATGGTTTAGGTTATATAATATGGTTATCGCCATTATTATTTCAGTGTATTGATTTTCAACTTTTAGTTATTGATACTCGTTTTTCTCATACCTAATTACTAATTTGTGTGGAGTAATGCTCTCTACTCTGAATTTGGATAAATATATTTACATATTTATTAGCTAAAGTCTAAGCCTTGATTATTAAAAATGCAGATACAAAATTTTGAAAATATATGTACTGATTTTTACAATTATAATAGAATACCAAGATTCATACTGGCTCTTAAGCTATACCCACTGGAGGAAACATGGTTTTTTACAGATAGATCTTTACATTGACAAATTTGGTTTACTCTCCACTGATGATTTGCAGACTGCAAATTCTTGAACCTCTTTCTAAAATCCTCTATAAATTCTGTATTCTTAAATTTAAGCAACTCAAAAGGGTATTCATAATGAGTTTTGAGTGACCTTCCCACTGTTAGCTTGAAGAATCATTAATGGCAATCATATTTGAAAAATGACAGCTACCACTCACCCTCAAGCAGCTCTTGGCTTCTATTACATATTTGTGTGTATTGTCTACATTTGCATATAAAATCACAGTTATTATAAGTCCCAGATAGTTGCAAAATCTGTGCCATACCTAAATCTTGCTATTATTCTTGCTTTGTCATTTGTCTCTACAGAATTTTTTTCTTAGCTTTTCTCATAACTTGTAATTTTCAAATGATGTATCTAGCAATAGGAACTGAGGCAAATACACCTTAATGTGAGGTTTTACATTCATCTACATAAGAAGGACTTTGACCCAACTTTTTAGTGTTTGACTGTTGACATCTTTAATGGACTCGCCCAGTCTTTTCTCTCTGCCCTATATTTGAGCAAATTGAGAAGAAAGTCTGATTCCCCCACCTTTTCCACTGTGGAAAGATTCAAACCAATCACACCCCTGAATGTACCCAGGAAACCTCACTCTGGCTGTCCCCCTAAACACAATAAAAACCCTTCCTCACCAGTCTCCTTTCCTCCTTCTAGATTTCAAGGTGGTGGTTTGCCTTTTGAACTCGGTTTTCTTATAGAGGCAAGAAAAGTCATTGATTTCCAGTTTCTTCAGTTTTATTTAGTTTTTTTCTTGTCAGGCTGGGAATAATTCCGTCATTACATAACAGACTGAAAATGGAATTTCTCCCAATACACATTTTACGTCACACTAAAACATTAAAAAAATTCTACTTCATTTATATTTATTTTACACCACCTAGTTCTCTTACCTGTGCATATTTGACACGATATTTTTCAGTGACAGTGGATACTCTTCATACTAAAAATCATAAGAAATACTTTATGTGAGCTAATGTCAGAGATTCATTTTCTCTATATATCCTGAACCACCTGAAAGTCAATGTGTCAAACCATGTGATCAGATAAAGTGCTTCACAATTTGTACTTTTAAAGACTTACATAATTTTCTGGCCTCATTTACTTCACTTGCTCTAACTCTACACTTGTCCTTTTACAGAAATATTCCTCTTTCCCTGAGGTTGCACAAAACTTAAAACACTTGAAATTTTGTTCAGTGTTACTCCCTGTATCAGAAAGTTTCTTTTTTTTTTCTGACAAATTTTTATTCATTCTTCCATACAGAGATTAAGTCTCAGCCTTTCTGAAAAGTATTTATCAGTTTAGTTTAGCAATTTATTAATCTCTATGTAATTTCATCAAATGTTTATCCTACTTTTGTGTTTTTCATATTTCTTATTTCTTATTTATACAATTTGCTCCCCTACTAGACATGAGTGAGAAAACTTTCCATCTATGTATTATTAAAGCTTTGCTCACACTATAAATTCAATAAATGTCTGTTGAATGATTAATGTCTTAAATTTAAACCAGACTCTTTTTCACTATTCTTATAATGTATTACTGAATCAAACCAAACAGATCTCTAAAATCTTTATACTTTATGCTTACTCTTTTCTAATATGTTTTACCTATACTGCTAAGATAATTTGAATAACTCAGGATGTATAAACTAGATCAAATATAAACAACATTAAAATATAACAAGGATTTTTATTATTTCCAGAAAGTAAGTCTAAACCCAATTTATCAGTAAATGTAAAGCAGTAAATGTAAGCTGTTTTTATTTGTCCTACTGTGACCTCATATAAGCATGTGGAATGCAAAAGTATCTCATAAACTAATATTAGTTCACTGGGGCATTTCCCTTAGAATCCAAATGATGTCAGTAATGTTGTTCTATTATTGAGGCTTTTGTCCTTATTATAACTATTAGCCACTTAGAATTTAATTGCATTACGTGAAATGTTAATAAGAACTGATTTAGAAGAAACTGTGACCTTTGGAAACATTTTTGGCTGTTTAGAACATTAGCTGTGATTCTCAGAGCTAATGTGTACAAAGGATAATTCACTAGATATAATAGGCAAATGAAGGAGTGATGAATTTTAAAGGATGTTCCAGGATTACCAAATGTATATTTACCAGAAATAGAGAAACACGCTGATCTTTAATTCTTCAATATTTAAATGCATATTTCTCATATCCTTCTGTATTTTATTTATTTTGTTGACTGTCTTTATATAAATGTTGACAGTAATTTTATCTTCATTTCTTTTATTCATTAATTCACTCATTTATTCATTTACTTATTTATTTACTCAGTGCAGAAAGGTATGCTCTCAAAACCAGAATCAGAACGGTTTCATATAGAAAGCTTACCCATTTTATGGAAAACATTAGAGGACTACACAACTATTTGCAGTGCTCACCAGCTTTTTTATGTCAGCTAACCAGAGGGATGACTGTCTAACTGTGGTCTTTTTTATCCTCCTTGACTACCTAGCTCCAGTCTGTCCATACCATACATGAACATGCCATGGCAATGATGCTGTGGTCTGCCTCCCAGACTTTTCCAGTCTTGGAATGAGGAAAGTGTGGAGACAGAGTACACTGCAATCACCTCTTTATTTTTTGAAATATCATTTGCATCATGAGGTTTCAGTGGGGAGAGGCACACAAGACAAGTCCTTAATACACACACACACACACACACATACGCACAAACAAACACATGCTATCTGTTAGACTGTTCCCTGTGCCCTAGAGAATATCAACTAAGTATTCTTGCCTTACTTGGATATTTTTTAATAATGTTTTAATAATGTCACTCTTTAAATGCTGCAGGGATCACTATAGAAGTATGACCTTTATTTAAACAATGGTTTCAATTTGTGGCCCTTTTGTGATCTGTCGTCACTCATGGTCATCCTGACATTTCCCCAAAGGCCAACCCTCTTATTTGCTGACTTTTATACCTGAGGACTATTTGTCTTCTCCTGTCATTTTCTAGCTACTGATGTCAATGTTAACATTGCTGCAAATAGACATTGCCTCAAAAAAGTGCACAAATCCTTTCTGGTTAAAAGGAAACGAGGTCTCGCTAAAACTGCCTCTGTATCACTTGTTTATGAGAATTGCTGACAAGATTATGTTTCATTTGTACCCCTGGGAAAATAACTCTTCTATATCTTAAATGTCCTTTGAAGTCAGTAGTAAACATAAATAGAGTGCCAAAAGGAAATTTACATTCTAATCTCTTTTAATGTGCTTAATAGTATACTCTTTTGCAGCTATAGTAAAGAGATTACATAGCAAGGTGAATGGTATACAAATACATTCTGAAATACTGAGTGAGAAATAGATTAAACATTGGTTTGGTCATAGTGTGTGTTTGTGTATTTGATTGTACAATATATATATTTAAAACTTTTTAATTGTGCTATAAATGTTACTGTATATACATTTGCATTTATATTTAAATTTTAAAAATTGGGTTTTATTTTGATTTATGTCTCTTGATAAATATATTAGTCAGATGACTTCTATTTAGTTTACTAATAGTATTTCTACCTCTGAATATGATTCTTCCTTTTTTTCCTTTAAGAGGAATGCTTTGGCAGTTCAACTTCCTATTGTTCCTTCTTTCATTCCTTATCTTAATATATTAAAAATGAGTTTATCACAGGAAGGATATTTCTGAAACACTATTCCTAGGATTGATGAGTACTTGTGTACATTCAGGAAAAGCAATCAATAGAGAAGGAGAACTTTAAAATGGAGTTAAGGAAGGACAATTTATAAAGAAAGACTCATGTCAAGTTGGGAGAAGACTCAAGCTCAGCCTTTAAGGACACTTGATATTAGCCAACAGATATGAAATAACAGGGCAAAGAAGAACAGAAATTTTGCCAAAGAAGAGAAGATTGTCAAGGAAGTTAACATCATTTTTCTCTAATTTCTCACTAAATTAGAAATTAAATCTGCATTTTTGGTAATCTGTGGAGTTAAAGTGGTGGACGTGAGTTTATTAATTTTCATGAAACTGTGTAATGAAATTTATAAGTAAATAAAATTATAATTAAATAAGTGTCAACTTAACAACTTATTGGAAAAACTGTAAAATTTTATTAGAGAAAGGCAAAGGAGAATTTATGTTATGCAAAAGATCACTCAAGTCTCCAAGGGGGAATGAAGAAATGACACTGATCATTATCCAGACTAAGGACTAATGAAGGAGGTAGGAGACTGCAATGAGAAATTGAAACAATCATTAATTTTAGTAATTAATATATTATAAATATCACTTTTTAAATTAATTTCCTTATCTATTATAAAAGTTTATTTATTTATTTGGAGAGAGAAAGAGCATGAATGAAGGAGGGGCAGACAGGGAGAGAGAGAATCCCAAGCATACTCCATGTTCAGCCTATAGCCGAACTCACGACCTTAGATCATGACCTGACCTGATCCCAAGAGTCAGACGCTTAACCACCTGNAAGGGACATTTTATTAAATATATCTGCCAAATCCTTCCTCTAGAATCAAATTATGGAATATAACCATGTATATTGTACTCATGATCAAGTAATTAAATAAATGATTCTCTTTTAGTTATTTTTTTAAATTTTCATATCCAGTCTTTTAAATACTTCTGTCCTCAATATTCTGTATGTGGCAAAAGTTACCACTTTATCCATTAACATTTTCTTCAAATTGTATGTATCCTAATCATGAAAAAAACTCTGAATTAAATATTTCCTTCTTTTTAAAAATTTATTTTATTTTGAGAGAGAAAGAAACAGTGCAAGTGGAGGAGGGGCAGAGAGAGAGGGAGAAGGAATCCCAAGCAGGCTCTGTGCTGCCACCAGAGAGCCTGATGCCATGCCTAAACTCCTGAAACAGCAAGATCATGACCTGAGCCCAAACCAAGAGTTGGATGCTCTTGGACCACCCGAGTGCCCCTTAAATATTTCATTCTTATATGACAGTAAGGCAGACTATGTTCTCTGGATGGTCTTCTCATTTCACAATCAGTTGATTTTGGGTAAAAATCACATTTTAGTACATTGTTGGATTCAAAAAAGAGTAAGAAAAAATATGCAAAACACACCCACAGAGGAGGCAGTCCAAAATGGTGATGTAGGAAGATCCTGAACTCACCTCCTCCCCTGGGCATCCTGAATCTACAGTTATATATGGAGCAACTCCCTCTGAAAAAAGACCTTAAAACTACCTGAACAGCTTCCCTATATCGGCAAAGGATAAAAGGGCCACATGGAGGTGATTAAGAGAGGCTAAGAAGAGATCTCATGAAAGACCCCATGCCTGGACAGCAGCCTGCAATCAGGATGACTCTCACAAATCTTGAAAACTTCTCTGAGGAGCAAAGCATTCATACATTACACCAGGCACCCCAACTTATAAGACCTGCACCAGAGAGAGGAGCCCCCAAAACATCTAACTCAAAAAACATGAGGATTCTGGTCCATGAGAACCAAAGAGATATAGCAAACTGAGCAACATAGATTCACTCATCCTAGGGCCCAGCACAGAAGATGCAGTTTGAAAAGTGCCCAGGCTATATGTAAAGGAGATTGCTTCACCTAATAGTCTACCATAGAGGCAAGGGCCTGTTGCAATTTTGTTTGGGAAGAGAGATGCTGGCAGATGCCAGCTTCACACTCTCCCTCTGACTCTCTCTGGTTTGCCATTATCCCCCAGAAAGGGGCTTTACTCTTATCTGTTATCATAATTTTTATAGTTGCTGCCAGGGGATGCCTCTACATCATCTCAGGGAAGTTCACTAAAGGCTTTTTGTTTATTTTCATTCAAGAAAGTCTGATTTCTTTTAGAAGGGTAGAGGGCAATGGATTGTTTTATCTTTCAATATTCACCAAATTTCAGAAAAAATTGGGATGTCAAAGATCTCAGTTTCATCTGAGTCTGCACAAATGTCCACATCCCAAGTCTCAAAGCACCATTATGTATCAACATCCTACTCACTGCAGCATGTAAGATTTCACACTTGAATGATTTAGCATCTCTGCAATCTACCACCAGGCTCTGGGCTTGATCCACAGTCTCAACTGCTCTGCCTCTTCAGTTGGGTTTTTTTGCTTGTTTGTTTTTGTCCACAAAACTTTCTGATTCTTTACTCGAGTCTGGATTTGAAAATTCAAGGCCTTAAGTTTCTTTTTTTCTCTCTTCCCTTAGGTAGACTTTTAAGGGAAGTCAGAGGCAAATAGCAAATCAATTCCAAAAGTCTTCATAGTCATCAATTGTTACCATTTATTTGTCACCATAGTGACTAAGTGCCATAACCACTTGATCTCTCAGAGCTTTTTTTCTACCTGTATTGTGTCCCTACAGCCTATGATTATTTGAGTGATTTTTTATTTCACTGTATACTATGGATTACTAGACTCCTATTCCTAACAAAAAGTAGAGTAACCAAGAGTTCATCAATTATCTGAATAATCAAATCTCAACATCCCATATTCTACATGGGACAGTTCCCCTTCATTATTACACTGTGTGGCTATCTCAGTGGTGGACTGTATGGAGCCAAAACATTTGAATTATTATTCTGGATGCCGTAAAAGTATTTTATGATACTAGTCATCTGCTATATTCTCAATAGTCTCAGTTGTTTTTTACTCTGATTTGAATAATCTCTCCAAAATATGGAAGTTGCCTACAATATAGAAAAAAATTACCACAAAAGTGATAAAGATGATTTATAATAATATGATATAGACAATAAAGGGGACCTGAGTGGCTTAGTTGGTTAAGCATCCAACTCTTGATTTCAGCTCAAGTCATAATTTCACAGTCATGGGATCGACTGTGATATCACAGTCATGAGACTGGCTTCCATACTAGAGCAGAGCCTGCTTGGGATTCTCACTCTCTCTCTCTCTCCCTCTGTCCCTTCTTGTTCTCTCTCTCTCAAAACAAATAAACATTTTTTAACAAAGTCATATTTAAAAACTGTGTACTAAATGAGCATTTTTAATCATATTAGATTTACTTTAAAAGGCTGGTTAAGAAACTTGCATATGATTACAGGTGAACCATGAGCTTAACGGATCATTTGCTTTTAATAATATGCATATAATGTACAATATTGACTAAATTGACTTTGGATTGTGGGAATACAGATGCTGTTTTATTTCCTTTCTTATTGTTCAATACTAGTCTGGAAAAAAAATAATTTGCAAGTGGCTTTCAGCACTCTGGTTAAATTTAATTGGTTCTTCTTTGATTAACCTTGGCCTAAAAATGTTTCTTTTCTCAGACTTCTAAGGTTATAGAATTACCTTTGAGTTTTTTTTCTGAATCTTGCAAAAGTGTTAAATCATGAAGTACTGTTTCCTAAGTCCGTACAAGTTCCAGTTCATCTTAATAATCCATGAAGCTGCAAGTGCAGCAGATAATTATGTTTCTCTCAAGATAACAAAGCCCATAGGTCATTCTGTTGTGGGAATTGAAGTAACTGTACTACATTATTGGAAGCCAAATCAATTAGTGAAATAATTCTGCAATGTCTGCATTATTTCCTGTCTTCCAACTCATCTCTGCATTGTTTTTAGATAATAAATGTTAAAATAAATACAGTTTTACCACTTTCTTAACTGGCAATGGATTTTCACCATGATGAGCTGAGTAGAACATTTTGGTCAAATCCAAGCATTGTTGTATTACTGTTATCTTTCTTGATGGAATCACATTGATCAAAGCATAACGAATAGTTCATACAATTATCTTGTCACTAAACTGAGTCCTCCAAATAACAACAAATAAAGTCATCTGAGGTTGGACATATTATGTAGCTGTAGTTCCAATGCCAAATATCACTGCAGGCAATGAGGGCTAAAGGAGCTTTTGTATTCTGTGTAAATACAAAAATAATAAAGACTAAGCCTTTCAGAAATAAGAAATTAGTGGGAAAATAAATCATGTCTTTTGTTGAATGACAACTCACTTTTACTATGCTTTTTTATTAGCACCATATAGTTGAAACAAACAAAACTTTTAAATATGTTATGTCGTAAAAACAACACAAAGACTGAGAGCAAAATATTGACTCTTGCATATTTCTTACCATTTTACTAGACTAGTTTACCTTATGTCTCTATTAATATGGAAAACCTAAATTAATTGATGCATCCATAAAACGTAAGTCTTTAAATTCTCAATAAACTAAATCTTCAAGGTTGCCTTGCAGCAGATAATGTGGTTCAAAATTAAGAAATTCCTCCTCCGACTCCCCTAACACACACACTTTCTACAAAATATAGCAGCCTTAGCTTCTGAAGGGAAAGAAAAGTTATTCCTCTTCTCTCTCTTTTTATTGGCTTTAAGCCAGTAGTCATTCATATTTGACTGTATCAGTAATAATAAATAATATCTAAATCCTAGCCTAATTTAATATGATATATTGAAGACTTTTCTACATGTTCTAATTTAGCCATCATCCATTTTTTTAATGTTTACTTATTTTTGAGGGAGAGGCAGAGAGAGAGAGAGAGACAGGGAGGGACAGAAAGAGAAAGACAGAGGATCCAAAGTGGGTTCTGTGCTGAGAGCAGAGAGCCCAATGCGGGGCTCAAACCCATGAATTGTGAGATCATAACCTGAGTCAAAGTCAGATGCTTAGCCACCTGAGTCACCCAGGTACCCCAGCTATCATCTATTTTTTACTTGCATGTATGTAATGAACCATCCTATCTGTAAATCAAGCTTGGTTGTGTCCTCCAACAGTTTTTATGAGATGTACTATATATATGTATGAGTTGAAGGAGGGTCCAACTGTGGTGGCTTCTAGAACATCTGGCATACTTGCTAATATAGTATGCTTGTGCCTTTGGTCTAGCTTGAACTCCATCCTAGATGTATCATTTCTAACATACAGCTGAATGTTCCTAGGCCCAATAGAATTTCTACCGTAGTGTATCCAGTAGGGTGCCATTCATAATGGACAGCTCCAAACTCATGGTTACTTGATAGCATATAGTCAAAAGTTTAATTCTAATAGGGCCCAGTAACACACCAAGGGCTTTTCTCAAGGAGTATGCAATCATCTGCACAGATGATGAAGACTTGCTCCTGAACACCAGGCCCCTATGTTGTGATTCCTCTGCTAGAGTTTGCTGTAAACTCAATGTGACATCAGTTTCCATCACTTACACCTTCATCATTATAGGCTTGCTTGCTGGTTCTTATGTCCAGCATGGCAATGTTTGGGATCCTGAGCGAGCCTGGTATAGTGTTCTTTTCTTCTTTAGGCCCCACTCAACAGGGATAGCCTATTTCTTGTACCCACAGAATGTACCAGAGCAGTAATTCTAGTGGTGTCATATGTTGCCTTCAAAATGTGAAGAGACCCAAATACCATTGTACTTCTTCACTTGTAGAAGAGGGTGCAAGATGAAGCAAATTGTCTTTCACTTTGCAGTAATCTCCTGGGTTTCCCTGGCTAATGGGCCATTCAAACCTTTACTGAAGCAGATAATCCTTGAATTTTTGTAGGGTTTATTTCTAAGTCTCTGAAATGTGTCTAACATACCAAGTGTTTCAGCAGCAACACACCTCTTAATTATCCTACTTGATCATCATGGTCATGTGGTAATAAATCAATATGATATTCTTTTGAATAGCAGATAGTCCAGATATCTTTGAACCATGTCAAGAAAGAGTTTGGCAAGTTTAAGATAGTTCTGAGGCAAAATTGGAAGTGTGTTTTTCATTGTCAAGGAAAGTATACATTCATTAAAACAATTGTTATATGTCATGTTCTAGAAGCTGCATTAATCTCTATCAACAATAACATATGGCATACAGCATACTGTCATCATTATTGTTTGATTGAAATTATGATAGTTTGCAATATTCTTTGGTCTTTACCTGCTTACTTCAGGGATTATACTGGTAAATCAAACCAAAATATGCTAGGCACCACCACTACATCCTTTAGATCTTTAAAGATGTCATTAATGTCTCCCATTTTCCCAAGATGCAATATTGATTTTCATTTACTATACTGTCTCTGGGTAGCAGAAATATTTCACTAGACCTTCTCTGCAATGATAACTCTTATTGCACATTAACTGCTAAGTATCTCAAATTATACATTCATGAGCTGAGGAAATGACACCAGGTGGTTCTGTGGACCCAGTGTAATAATAGTTCACTGGACTTCAGCCAGAATTCTACCTTTTAACTGGGTTCCACCATAACAAGGAAGCCATAATTACAGTCAAATTCTCCAGGTATCAATATCAACTTAGACCCCCATATCAAAAAGTAATACTTTACCAGTGTATAGTCACCCATAGGAAAGAAAAGGGGATTCATTTCTATATATATTTAAGGTGATATTGCAGTTTTTTGTACTGGGGACTCAGTTATTTTCTTCAGTTAGTACAACAGATCTGTGAAATGTCCAATGAATTATGATTTTTCATTGAGACAATTCTTTCAGATTCATGCTCATCCATTTTTGCTCTTTAAATCCTTGCTTGCTGCCCCTTTTTTTTTTTTTGCCCCTGAGAATGCCAGGTTTTACTAATCATCTCTACGACTCTCTGTAGGTCAAACCTCCTCTCCACTCCAGCCCTACTGGCCATTATGATCATTGTGATCTCCCAGCTGTTGTAATTGAAGCACTGCCACCTGATGCCAATTGGTTCGGAGCCCTTCATTTCCATTGGTATCAACAAATGAAGTTCTACATCATCCTCTTTACTGGTAGCTGTGGTCTGCAGTGGAAAGCCACTATTGCACTTCTTAATGATACTGGTGACCCTCTCTTTAGAACATGTTTAAGAGCTTGATAACTGGTGAGTACTCTGGACCTTACTCTGAAATAAATCTGGTGGGAAACTTGTCCACATGTTATATATCCACACCAACATTACTATTTCTCTGATTAATCTAACTTCACCCAAAATTTCTGGTATTTCAGTTTTGCTCATTCTGAGCCATTGCTTCCTCCAGACTTGTAGAAGCCAACCTAGCATTGAGTTATCATTACTCCATAGAGTCCTTGCCAGGCTGTGAAATTCTGCCCAGGGAGAGAGTGCCCCAAGTTATAAAGGAAAAAAGAAAACAAAAAACATAAAAACAACAACAAAAAATTCTTCCTCTTCCTTAGTTTTGTGTTGTGGTCCTCTTGATCAAGCAATTTCAAACTCCTGTATCAAGGAGGCTATCTTGGCTTGAGCTAATACATGCTGATTAATCATTATCACTTCCTTTGTGGTCTAGTCCTTTTCTTCTCCTATAAGGCTTTACATGTGACTTTCTGGGTTTTCCTGTGACCAAACGCTAGTTACTGACATGGAATTTAGGAGAAGAAGTAGGACAAATCCTGAGGAGAACATCTTTTGCCTTGTTAGGAAGATATATCTGTATTGTCTTTCTGAAGGAAGGGAGTATACTTCTTATTTAATAGTAAGACATGCATTTCAGTAAATGTTGCATACTTTCTTCTAAGATAATTACCATATTAGTAACAAACATTTTTGACTGTGCTTGAATTTAGACAAATTCATATTTTATAAACTGCCAATAATTTTACAATAACTATTCTATTCTTGGTTGAAGCTAAATTACTGTACAGCTCCTCTCATTGTGTTATTTTAAATGAATCTATGAAATACTATTTTAATGAACTTACATGGGCACTATTTTTGTTTAGCTTTCTCATTTTAACATTCAAATTAATGTCATAAACAGTTACCTAATAATCATAAATGAATCCCCAGGAGAAAGAATACCAAATGCTGAAGAGTTCCATTTAATAACACAGATGTAATACTCTTGTGGGTGACTAACAGATAATAACCTTCTATTGGCCTATGTACAATTAATTACTTCTAGTGAATAATCCAATAATACATATCAGTTAGCTAATACCTGTCCAAGGAAAAGTCATTAATCAAATATTGAGGCAAATGGATCTTATTCTACATATAGGCTAAATTTCTCTTTCAATTCCATTCACCACTATGCAACCCAAATAGTTCAAGATTTCACTCTATAAAAATCCAACTTAAAATGTTTGATTACACTGATGGAAATTCAGAAATCAAACGTATATGACTTTAAAAATCAACGAGGTAGAAAGTTAAATATTACAGGGAATACTCTCTTTTGTTCCTGCCGTGACTCAGTTTTTTCAAACATTTATTTATTCAGAAGAGTGAGATTAGAATGGTGGCTACTGCCTATACATATTTGGTCCAAAGTTAGAATTTCATGTAGAGTGCATTTATGTCCATGTTTGGGATGCTAAATTATAGTCTGCTTGCTGTTTTCATAGCCTTAAAGAAAGCAAATGATTTAGCCTAGTTCCATTTCAGTAAGTTGATAACTTTGCCCTTGCCCATCAGTTATCTTGAATCACAGCTGACTCTGTTAGGTGTTCTGCCATTCCACATTTCACTCTGTGCAAAACCCAGATTTGGCTTAATGCTTTCTGACCTTTCATGCAAGCTGGGTTGTTTGTAGAATGTTAGACAGAAATAATGAACATTTAACAGAATCCAGGTGTAATTTATTGTGAAGTGTTGGTGCAGGTGATCCCTGACCACTTCTCCTAAGTTTAGTTACTCTAGAAATCAAAATCAACTAAATGAGTTATATATGGTGAAGAGGAATTTGGACAAACTCAAAATGACATCAATACTATATTATTTCCTTTGATGATACCTATTTCTTATAGAATGAAATAAATGGCATTCAGGATTAATCTGAACAAAGAACATTGAAGTTTTGCACCTAGGTTTTTGTGTTTAAAAAAACCTGAATCTTGCATAATACATATAATTATCTACTATTATGTTATACATCTAAAAGTAATATATTGTATCAAACTGTACTGCAATTAAATTAAAAAAAAAAACCGAATCTATAGTTAGAATTCGATGTGAGCAATCAAATAGAAAAGGTAAAGTCTGAAATTTTGAACAGTCTACTGTATTCAAAGATGTATTCCTAGAAAATTCAGTTTTACATTCCATGTAAAAGAGATTGATTGATTGATTGATCGATTGATTTATCTATCATTGCAAAAAGGTGTTTTTATTTAAACACAAGAGCAAGATCCATGGGCAGAACACTCTGCAGGGATTGTGAAAAGCAGTTGGTCACATACTTTTAAGTTGGGGGGAAGGTAGAGACAAAGGAAGTTTCCAAAAGTATTTTCATGGAAAACATTTTCAGACTTTGATTTATATCAAAACTACCTTTCATGCATAATATTTTATATTTTTTAAAAAAGGAAATACTAGGGACGCGTGGGTGGCTCAGTCGGTTAAGCAACCGACTTCGGCTCAAGTCATGATCTCACAGTTAGTGGGTTCGAACCCCGTGACGGGCTCTGTGCTGACAGCACAGAGCCTGCAGCCTGTATCAGATTCTGTGTCTCCCTCTCTCTCTGACCCTCCCCTGATCATGCTGTCTCTGTCAGAAATAAGTAAAACACTTTTTTTTTAAACCTAAAAGAGTGTTCTTACTGGTAAGCATTTTAGTAGTTGTCAAAAACCTCCAGTAGAAAAGCTAACATATGTGCTAAGAGGAAATATAGACACATCCAAAATATCTATATAAATGTTCATAATGTCATACATTAATATTTCTCAGGTCTGCAGTATTCAACACTTTTTGCTCTCAAAATCAGGGGATATCTAGCCTCTATCACCTCATAACCAATTTTGTTTCATGAACAGAGGCTCATTTTCTCCCTAAACAAGTGATTTTCTGTTGTCCAAGCTTAATGAGGAGAAGCCAGATATGCTACTCTTGTCGCAATTAGTAGTATTTTCAACTCTTTTCCAGAACGGGTTTTCTCCTTTTGTTCCTTGATGGAAAATCATACATGAACTGGGTAATATATGCATAAAAATGTATTTCTTATACTTTGGGTTTTTAAAATTTATTTATTTAAATTCAGGCTAGTTAACACATAGTGGCATATTAGTTTTAGGAGTAGAAACCAGTGATTCATGTCTTGCATAAAATACCCAGTACTCATCCCAACAAATGCCCTCCTTAATGTGCATCAACCATTTCCCCACCCTCCTTCCCACCTCCCCACCAGCAACCTTGTTAGTTCTCTGTATTTAAAAGTCTCTATGGTTATCCTCCTTTTCTGCTTAATCTTATTTTTCCTTCCCTTCCCCTATGTTCACCTGTTTTCTTAAATTCCACATGTGAGTGAAATCATATGCTATTTGTCTTTCTCTGACTTAGTTCGCTTAGCATAGTAAGCACTGTTCCATCCATATTGTTGCAAATAGCAATAGTTCATTCTTTTTGATCGCCGAGTTGTATTCCATTGTGTGTGTGTGTGTGTGTGTGTGTGTGTGTACCTCCTCTTCTTTATCCATTCATCAGTCAATGGACATGAGCTTTTGCCATAATTTGGCTACTGTTGAGAAGGCTACTAAAAACACTGGGGTGCATATGACCCCTTTGAATCAGCATTTTTGTATCCTTCAGACAAATACCTAGTATTACAATTGCTGGGTCATAGGTAATTCTTCTTTTAATTTTTGAGGATCCTTCATACTGTTTTCCAGAGTTGGTGTATTAGTTTGCAATCCCACCAACAGTGCAAAAGGATTCCCTTTTCTCTGCATCTTCACTAACACCTTTTGTTTCCTAAGTTATTAATTGTAGTCATTCTGACAGGTATGAGGTGGGATCTCATTGTGGTTTTTATTTGTATTTCCCTGATGATGAAGATCTTTTCATGTGTCTGTTGGCCATCTGAATGTCTTCTTTGGAAAAGTGTCTATTCATGTCTTCTTCCCATTTCTTCACTGGATTATTTGTTGTTTGACTGTTGAGTTTTATAAGTTCTTTATAGACTTTGGATACTAACCCTTTATCAGATATGTCATTTGCAGATATCTTCCCCCATTCCTTCAGTTGCCTTTTAATTTTGTTCATTGTTTCCTTCTGTGTGCAGAGCTTTTATTCTTGATGAGGTCCCAATAGTTCATGTTTGCTTTTGTTTCTCTTGCCTCTGGAGACATGTCTAGAAAGAAGTTGGTGTTGTCAAGATCAAAGTGGTTGCTTCTTCTTTTCTTCTATAGGATTTTGATGGCTTCCTGTCTCACATGGATCTTTCATCCATTTTGAATTTATTTTTTTGTATGGTATAAAAAAGGGCCCAGTTTTGTTGTTCTGCATGTCACCATCCAATTTTCCCAGCACCATTTGTTGGAAAGACTGTCTTTTTTCCATTGGATATTCTTTCCTGCCTTGCTGAAGATTAGTTGGCCATATATTTGTGAGTCCACTTTTGCGTTCTCTATTCTGTTTCATTGATCCATGTGTCTGTTTTTTTTGTGCCAGTACCATACTGTCTTGATGATAAAGGTTTGTAATACAGAAATTCAGAACTTGTTGCCTCCAGCTTTGGTTTTGGTTTTCTTTTCCTATACTTTTTTAAATACTTTTTTTAATTTATGATTTTCCCATTTGCTCTTTCCTCTTATTCAACAACTTTCATGTAAGGGTAACAAGTGCATCTGTAAACTCACATGGTCTGTGTCACACATAATTCTTTGCAGTTGACTAAAAAACACCATTTCCTCTCTTAGTAATCCTGAATGTACAAATACCTTGATACACTATGGTTATGAAACACCATCTTAGAGCTTGGTGTATCAAGGTATTTGTACTTATGTATATGTATATATACTGTTTGTGTATGTACTTATGTACCGAAAAACAATACCAACTAGACTGAATAGACTCAGTAAATGGTACCCACTACAGAGATAGCCTCGTCATTCTTCCTTTGCCTAAACAAGAGTGATGGGATACCTACTAAGTGGGAATAAAGAGTGTTGTTCGGGAAACACTTGTTCTGGGAGAAGGGAAAGGGAGAGAGAGAAATACATACAAGGAAGAAAATAGAGAAAAATAAAGAAAAATTACAATAATTTTCAAAGAAAGGAGGAAGTCAGATGGCATGCATTTGCATAATTGGAATCAACTATTATAATATGGTTCTACATGATCCATACAAAACAGATATCCTGACCATCAGGAGTAGCAGGGAATAATAGAACGATTCTCTGAGTTCAAACAGGCTGGAAATAGTTTGCTTTCTTACCAGAGGGAAGAGACTTCACAATATACTGAACGTCGAGTACAGCCCTCAGGAGAATCATGCCTTCTATTTCTTATATACTTACTGAAAATATATTTCAAAGTAAAATAAAGACATTTTCAGATAATAAGAATTGAGATGATCTATTGCTAGCAGAATTGCCTTTAAAAACTACAGTTCTTGTGAGGGCCAACATACTTTTTTTTATGTTTATTTATTTTAAGAGAGACATAGATAGGGAGAAGGGGAGGGACAGAGAGAGGGGGGCACAGAGAATCTGAAGTGTACTCCATGCAGATGGCAGAGAGCCCAATGCAGGGCTTGAACTCACAAACTACAAGATTGTGACCTGAGCTGAAGTTGAATTTCAACCTACTGAACCACCCAAGTACCCCAATATACTTCACCCCATACATATTCTTGGAGTTTGCACCCAGCCCTATTTTCCACTTGGTAAGACCCTGAACTAAATATCTATGGTTCAATGCCTTGGATCTTTAAAAAGTGCTGCTCAGCCTTTCAGCTCTGAGCTGAAGGTATAGGCAGGAGGAATTTTAAGGCAGATGGTATATGCGAACTCTATACTTTCTACTCAATTTTGCTGTTAATATAACACTCTTCTAAAAAGTAAAGTCTAGGGGCACCTGGGTGGCTCAGTTGGTTAAGCATCCAACTTTGGCTCAGGTCATGATCTCACAGTTCATGAGTTTAAGCATCACATCAGGCTCTATGCTGACAGCTCAGAACCTGAAGCCTGATTCTCTTTCTGTGTCTGTCTTCCCCACCCCCCAACACACACACTGTCTCTCTCTCTCTAAAAAATAAACATAAAAAATTTAAAAAAAGTAAAGTCTATTAAAAATAGTTTCCAGAATTTCAGTTTCACCCACATTAAGAAGTGATTCAAAATATCTAATTTTCCATAATTAGAAATTATTTTTATTTTTATTAATCACTAAATATCCCTGTAAAGCTAAAGCTTACAATTGAAAATCACATTTTTCTCTTTTAATTCTTCTTCTTGAACATTACTTTTATTACTGCCTTCCAGTTTCTTACCTTCTAGAAACAATTGGAACATTTTTATACAGTGATTATGAAAATATTCTTCAGTGGGTTATATTTCCTTTTATATTTTCTTTATATTTTGCTTTTTTATTGTTTTCTAGAGTTAATAATTGTTACCAAACTCCTTCAGTCCTCTTTCTTGGAATACTTTGTCCTCTGATCTGGCCTGGTATCCTGGGAATTTTCTTCATCACTCCTCTTATTAGATTCTCTATATCCTGGATCTCATAGCTTATTTGTGGTTGGGTTTATTTTTATTTTGAGCTAAATACTGATTTCTAGTTTGTTAAGAGAAAAACTGCATGTGGCAATGTTTTTGAGGTATAGATATTTGAAAATACCTTTAAAAAAATAAGCAAGCAAGAATACCTTGTACCTAATTGAGATATTGGTTTAGAAAGGTTTGACCCAGTTTCCCTCCAGAGTTTTGAAGCTAGTATTTTTACTGTCTTCTTTTATCTACTTTTGCTGTTCAGAATGCTATTACAATTCCTATTCACTAACTTTTTTTTTCCTATTTCTTTCTCTTTCCGGGAAATTCTCTGTTGCTATGAAAGTTTATAATAATGCAACTTGATATACATATATTTTTAAGGTTCATTGACAAAGTAATCAGTGATCTACTTCAACATGAAGGCTTATGTTCATAATTCTGGGCAACTTTCTTACTTGATTTATTCCCTTCTAGTTTTTTATTCTCAGTTCCTGGAAATATATTTGCGAATATGGAATTATTGTAAGGTGTGCACATTTTTTTTATTAATTACTTTATATTTGTTCTTTCATAGTATACAAATCTCTTAGAATTTAGATCGTGACATCATTTATCTTTTTCATACATTTAATATCTGAGAGATAATTATTATTTTCTCATTTCGCTCATTATACAATCCTGTTCAGGTTTCATTATAAGTAACAATTTATCTCTCTGATTATGCCATTTATATTTTTTAATATTTCATATATTTCCATGTTGTTGTTTCTTCCTATATGTTCATCTTCCTCTCTTCCCACTTCTTTCCCTGATCTCCTATTGAGATCTTTATCTTTTTTATTAAGTTATTTCCTTAACTAGTTGTGCTGATTATCAGTCCAATGATATCTTAAACTAAAACCTTAAGTAATTGATTAGAAGCTCTTTGTAGATTAGTGTACTTATTAAGTGGTGGGCTTTTTGTTTTCATTGAATGTGCTAATAGAAATTCTGTTATTTTATTCAAATTTACACAAATGTCAGAATATAAGTATGTCTTTGCTCAGATTATCCAAGGAAGAAACCATCAATTTTCTATGTGATAAGGTGTGTGTGTGTGTGTGTGTGTGTGTGTGTCTGTGTGTGTGTGTTGAAACAAAAAGTCAAGGAGGCAGAAAATGAGATGAGACTTTGAGGGATATTCCAAAGTTCTTGGATATTTGCAGCAACAAGGGGATGCCGGGACACCATTCATATTTTCTTGTCCTGTTATTCATGATATTGCTACATCTGGATGATGGGTACTTTAGTAAATCCCCCTGTCTCTTGTTAGAAAGATTGGGGGTAGTATGTGATATGGGATAGGGAGTAATTAGCTCATAACATGAGATGTGGGAACAAATTTGGGGGTTAATTGCCCTTAGATTTTCAACCAACTTTTTAATGATTCCCTCATCTCTCACTTTCAATGGTACTTGATGCCTTAAGTTCTGAGCCTTATCAGTGTACTATTTCAAGGATTTGCTTCTTCCTCTTGCAACCACTTAATGTTAAGCTTTCTTCACTTCAGGTGCTTCTTTAGATACCTTCAATCTTCTAAAAGTTTGTTGATATCTTTAATCAATACTTTCTTCCTTTCATTTGTATTGAATATTGGGTTAATACTGGTTTACTACTTTATTTATTATCTTTGGATTGCTTACCTCATGGTGTCATTAATTTCAATTACTTATTACTAAATAACACATTACACTTTGGGGTGCCTGCATGGTTCAGTTGGTTAAGTATCCAACTTCAGGTCAGGTCATGATCTCATGGTTTGTGAGTTCGAGCCCTGTGCAAAGCTCTGTGCTGACAGCTCGGAACCTGGAGCATGCTTCAGTTTCTGTCTCCCTCTCTCTTTTTGTCCTCTGCTCACACTCTGTTTCTCTCTGTCTCAAAAATAAATAAGCATTAAAAAAATTTAAATAGCACATTACTTCAAAATTCAGTGACTTAATCCATTACAAAACTTAATGTCTTAAAACATCAGCCACAATATTTCCTCCTATGATCTAGAATTCAGAGGATTTAATAAAAATGGATTTTTCTCTGATCTCATTGAGGCTGAGGCAGTGCTACAGCCTTATGTGTCTGACCGTACAGCTAGAATGGATGGAATGCTGAGACCTCTCTGTGCTTATGGCCAATTATCCTTAAAATTTCTCTCTCCTTGTGATTCTGAATCTCTTATTCTTCAGGGCATTTATCTCTGTCTAGCCTCCCCCGTATGACAGTGTAGGTTCCTTTATGGGTTGGCTGAGGCTTCCTAAGAACTTAAGAAAAGAAGTTGCAAGATTTCTTAAAGCCTAGTCACCAAAGTCATTTCTGCCTTATTCTACTTGTAAAAGCGAATCACAGGGCCTCCTATATCCATTGTAGGAGAAATAGATTCTACTTGCTGATTGAAGGACTTGCAGATATCACTGCCAAAGGAAGAAATTGTTGTAATGGTCTGTAAACAATCTTCCACAGGCACTTAATGCTTATTAATTTACTGCTTAGATGATACTTCTCATGTGAAAAAGAGAGTTTAGAATAGTTGATTTTTAAGATATATTTCTGCTCTAAAATATTGGATGTACACTTTGGACCTAATAGATACTTTTATTTTAAAATAGTATGATTTTCTACATATCTTTTCTAGGACAGCTCAGTGAAATTGGCTTCTCTATACTGAAAATTAACCAGTTTTGACATACGATACCCCTAAAGAATTTTGTTGTCAATCCAACTCAGACTAGATAAATTATCAAGCAAGAAAAAGCAAATAATTTATATCATTGAAGAGTTTTAATATTGAAGTATGTCTTCTTTTCGAAGTGTACATATAGGTGCTTATATAGAAAAGTTTTAATGCATAAATCATGTATCCTCATAATTATAGAATGAAAACAAGGTGTGATTTGATAGCGATTTTTTTATTAACTGTCTAGTTATGCACACTTTCAATGAATAACATGTTGTTTTTACTAATTCTTTTTCAATTTTCCCTGTATTATGTTTGTTCTGGTTATATTTGTTAAGAAATATTTTTAGGAAGATTACTGAATTTATTTATAAATTTGGGCTTGTGTTTTATATATTCTTTAAAAATTTATTCTAGTAATTATTTTTAGTGCACTAAAAGTATGGACGTGTTACACACATGTAAATTTTTTTCTTTATATTCATTAATATGAGGAGCTCTGTGGTAGAATACTTCCAAGCTGGGACAATGAGGAGTAAATACAATTCTTACAGTACCTAACTATTCTTGAGTAATTACTTCTTCCTCATATTGCATTATTATTCATCTTATGAATAATGGCTTCTAAGAGGAGAAAATTTTAAAAGATGGACTTCTGGTCCCACCCATCCTAATAATGAGTTCTATGGCTATTTTACTCTATTGGGAAAAAAAATTGTATTGATCCATACATCCCAGTTGACAAATAAGTAGAAAGTGGGATATGATTTAGAAGAAATTACTCCCTAAAGAAGTGTCACCTAAACAAGAATTTATGTTTCATATGTTGTCTCCTTGTTAATACAGTATTTTAGGCTCTATTTCAGATGATTATTTTTCATGTCATACAGGTGATTTGCTGGTTTAAAATTTCATAGAACCCTGTTTCTGGTGACCTTAATGTCTTTCTATGTGTTTTCTGGAGGAAGCAGCTTTCCAGAAAGTCAGAGAGGAATTGAGTTACTTGACAGAATATAAAGTCCAAGATTTTAGGATTGCTTTAAACCTCACCTAACGGAACTATTTACTAGCAGATTAAAGATACAGAAGAGACTAAGAGTTTGTCCCATTAATCTGAAGAAATCTTCACTTGAGAACTGTCTTCTATTGATATGAGTATCAATTCAGAAAGAACACTACACTGCTTGCATGTCTACCAGGAAGTAAACTACAAAGCTACTATTGTTCCTTTCTATTCTTCTTTATAGATTTTTATCTGTTACTCTGTATTTGGCTAAATTTTATTTCTTGTTTTTGTGTTGCAAATCAATGATATTTCTATTATATATTAAGTAGAATGTAATCATATAATCTCCTTGTACTTCATTATCATGATAAATTTCATAGGTGTAGGAAAATATATTTTAAGTCACTAGACGAATGTGTAATTCTGAACAGAAATGTTTACTATGTATTTGTCAGAAGTTGGTAAGATAAATTTTTCAAAAAGGTGTAAATTCTAAATTAAAAATGGTATAAAAAATTTGTCCTGTAGTCAAGATGTAGTGGCCTGTAAAAGACAAATCTTTTGAGAGTATAGTTCCATGGTTGAAGTATAATTGCTATTGTTATACCACATGACTCAACATATTCTTTTTTATAATAGACCCATTTTTAGAGTAGTTTTAGGTTTCACCAACATTTAAAAAAATAACTTTATAGTTTAATTCACTATTATGTATCATCTAGAGTGTATTTTATTGCAAGGCAGGAGATAGAAATCTAGGTTTATATTTCCTCCAAATAGTGGTAATTAGTACAGAGGGATACAAAATCTAATATATAGAAATAATTATCTTTGAGCTCTCTTGGTTTTTTGTTTATCTGGCTGACGACTCCTTTCTATGATCTCTTTGAATTTGTGTGTGTGTGTGTGTGTGTGTGTGTGTGTGTGCGTGTTTCTTGATTCTTTTTATCATAGTATCTTTGTGGCTGTTTGATGTTGATGATGATAATGTTCTGCATTCCTGTCTGCATCCTGTTAATTATTTTACAACCTTCTGATTATGACTCCGTTATCACAAGACTAGAGCTTAGGACAAATTCTATTATTATGTGCTCTCACTATGCCCTACAATTCTTCCTTATAACACTTCCTACCATTGAAATTTTATACAAAGTAATAGAACTCATTGACTGACATCTATTTACCTCTTCAGATTAAGCTCTATTGAGTCTAAAACCATACCTTTTTTTTGAGAGTGTCTTTAGTTTTTACTGCATTGCCTGGTATCAGGTAGGTACTGAATAACTTTGTTGAATAAATTGTGTAGATTTGTGGCACTTTCTTGACATGACATTGCAGAAGTACTATGTTTAAATGATCAAAGGAAATGAGCTTCTTCTTAAGGTTTTTTATATATGTTCAAATTAGTAACAAGATGGCATGAATAACATGAGGTACTATCTCATTTGATAAATGAGAAAACTAAGAATGATTGATTAAATTATCCAATGAAATACTGGATATTTACTTTCAGGTAAAACAATTCTAGTACTTAAACCATTATTTAATGCAAAACAAAGCTTTTAAAAATTCCAGTTAGATTTCTTATTCCTAAAGCATTCACTAAATTATTGAAAATTAGTTTTTAGAAACTATTAGAATCTTCTATTAATGTTTTAAAGTGGTAAAATTCAGTAATTTTATAAAATTATCTCTTTACTACATGACTAATCTGTATTTTATTAAATTGAATGCTTTTTAACCAAAACTTTATCTGAAAAACAAAAATAATTATTCAGAAAATTTTAATTTAGTTTTTCTTTCATAAAGTGATCTCCCTATATTCGCCCTTCTAAATATTCACATCTTAGGCTTCAGTAAATGGGAGATATTTTTTAAATCTTATTAGTGATATTGAGGTTGTTTCATTTTTTTAATTAATAGATTTTATTTTTAGAAATGTTTTAAATTTGGGACACCGGGGTGGCTCAGGTCATGATCTCATGATTTGTGAGTTTGAGCCCCACATCAGGCTCTGTCTGTGTTGACAGTTTGGAACCTGGAGCCTGCTTCAGATTCTGTGTCTCTTCTCTCTATGCCCCTCCCACACCTCAAAAGTAAATAAACATTAAAAAAAATTTAAAGAAATATTTTAAATTTGTTAAACAGTTGAGTAGAAAGTTTTTCATATTTTTAACAACTTGAATTACTGTAGTACATTTGAAGAAATGCAGAGAAAATTAAAGAATAATTATTAATACCCTGTTATTAATTAACGTTCATATTTTACATTAGGGTTCACTCTTTGTGTTATACAATTGTGTAGGTTGAAAAATGAATGATGCCATATATTCATCACTACAGTATCATATCTAAGAATACCCTCTGTTTCACCTATTTGTTCTTCTCTCTCTACTCTCTCAAATCCCCGGTAACCACTGATCTTGTTACCTCTAGTTTTGCTTTTTCCAGAAGGCAATATAATTGAAATCGTACAGTCTTTTCAGACTAGCTTATTTCACTAAGTAGTATGTATTTAACAGTCCTCCATATCTTTCCATGGCTTGATAGCTAATCTTTTTATCACTAAATAGTATTCCATTCTTTGGATATACCAGAGTTTATTTACCCTTTAACCTGTTAAAAGACATCTCGGTTTCTTCCAAATTTGGGCAATTGTAAATAAAGCTATAAACATAAGTGTGCATGTTTTTGTGTGAACATTAAATTTTCAACTCATTTGGATAGATACAAAGGAGCTCATTATCTGGATCATAACGTAAGCAATGTTCATGAAAGTGTCAGCTAGTTTTCCAAATGAGTATACAATTTTGCAATCCCACTGTCAACAAATGAGAGTGTTGTAGAAATCCTCATAGCATTTGATGCTTTTAGTGTTTTTGAATTTTATTATTCCAGTTAAGTGTGAAGTGCTATCTTGTTTTAACATATAATTGCCTAATAACATGATGCTGAGTTTTTTGTTTTGTTTTTAATGCTTATTTATATATATATCTTCTCTGATGAGGTGTCTGTTCAGATCTTTTGGCCATTTATTATAATTGGATCATTTTTGTCTTTTTGAGTTTTAAGGATTCTTTGTATATTTAGAATAAAAGTCCTTTATTAGATACATGTTTTGTAGATATTTTCTACTAGTATGTGACCCCACTTTTAATTCTCTTTACAATAACTTTCATAAAATATATAAAATTTTTAATTAAGTACAATTTATCAACGTTTTCTTTCACAGATGCTATTTTAGGTGTTGTATCTAAAATCTCATCTTCAAGCCCAATGTCATCTATATTTTCTTTTATGTTACCCTTTAAGAGTTTATACATTTGTACTTTGAATTTAGGTATGTGATGCATTTTGAGTTTATTCTTTTGAAAGAACACAGCTTTATGTCTAAATTTATTTTTTTAACATGTGCATGTCTTGTTGTTTCATCAACTTTTGTTGAAAAGACTATCTTTTCTCCATCAGATTGCTTGCTCTTTTATGAAAGTTCATTTGGCTGTAATTGTGGTGGTCTATTTCTAGACAATCTATTCATTTCCATTATTCTTTTTGTCTATTTTCCCCTCATACTAAGCTATATTGATTACTGTAGTTTTATATTAAGTCCTGAAATTAGGTAGTGCCAGTCCTCAAAATGTGTTTCTTCTTCTGCAGTATGGTATTAGCTATTTTGGGTCTTTTCCCTTTCCATACAAACTATAGATATGTTTGCCAATACCTACAAAATAAGCAACTGGGATTTTGACTGACGTTGCACTGAATCTATAATCAAACTGGAAAGAACTGATATATTAATGATATTATTTTCCTATCCTTGAACATGGGATATCTCTTCATATATATAGTTTTCTTTTATTCGCTTTTCATTTATTTATTTTTTATTTTTTATTTTATTTATTTTCCCAATAGTTCATTTTTGCTCTTGAGTCCCTTGCCTTTGGGGATGTGTCAAGTAANGCCGTTGTGAATGGGATCATTTTCTTGATTTCTCTTTCTGTTGCTTTATTATTAGTGTATAAAAATGCAACCAATTTCTGTACATTGGATTTTGTACCCTGCAACTTTGCTGAATTCATGGATTAGTTTTAGTAGGCTTCTGGTGGAGTCTGTCGGGTTTTCTATGCAGAGTATCTTGTCTTCTGTGAAAAGCAAAAATTTGACTTCTTCTTTGCCAATTCTGATGCCTTTTATTTACTTTTGTTGTCTGATGGCTGATGCTAAGACTTCCAGCACTATGTTAGACAACAGTGGCTAAAGTGGACATCCCTGTCATGTTCCTGATCTCAGGGGGAAAGCTCTCAGTTCTTCCCCCGTTGAGGATGATGTTAGCTGAGGGCTTCTCATAGATGGCTTTTATGATGTTTAAGTAAGTTTCTTCTATCCCGACTTTCTCGAGGGTCTTTACTAGGAAAGAAGTATTTTATCAAATGCTTTTTCTGCATCTATTGACAGGATCATATGATTTTTTCTTTTCTTTTGTTAATGTGATGTATCACATTGATTGATTTGTGAATATTGAACTAGCCCATAACCCAGGAATGAAACCCACTTGATCATGGTGGATAATTCTTTCCATGTGCTGTTGAATTCGATTTGCAAGTATCTTGTTGAGGATTTTTGAATCTGTATTCATCAAGGATATTGGCATGTACTTCTCTCTTTTTTTGCTGGGTCTCTGTCTGGCTTGGGAATTAAAGTGATGCTGGCTTCATAAAATGAGTCCAGAAGTTTTCCTTCAATTTCTATATTTTGGAATAGCTAGAGTGGAATGGGTATTAATTCTGTTATAAATGTCCAGTAGAATTCCCCAGGGAAGCCATCTGGCCCAGGGTTCTTATTTGTTGGGAGATTTTTGATAACTGATTCAATTTCCTCACTAGTTATGGGTCTATTCAGATTTTCTATCCCTTCCCATGTAAAGTTCGGTAGTGGGTGTGTGTTTAGGAATTTGTCCATTTCTCCTAAGTTGTCCAGTTTGTTGGCATATAATTCTTCATAGTGTTCCCTGATAATTGCTTGTATTTCTGAGGGGTTGGTTGTAATAATTCCATTTTCATTCATGATTTTGCCTATTTGAGTGCTCTCTCTTTTCTTTTTGGGAAGCCTAACTAGAGTTTTGTCAATTTTGCTTATTTTTTTCAAAAAACCAACTCATGGTTTCATTGATCTATTCAACTGTTTTTTGGTTTCTATATTGTTTATTTCTGCCCTGATTTTTATTCCCTTCTCTTACTGGGTTTGGGGTGCTCTTGTTGCTCTCCTTATAGCTCCTTAAGGTTTGATTTTGTGCTTGCACTTTTTCTAATTTCTTGAAATAGGCCTGGAGTACAATGTACTTTACTCTTAGGACTGCCTTTGCCGCATTCCATAGAGTTTGGATTTTTGTATTTCCATTTGGTTCTGTATATATTTTTAATTTCTTCTTGAATTGGCTGATTGGTCCATTCATTCTTTACTAGGGTGTTCTTTAACCTCCATGTTTTTGGAGGTTTTCCAGACTTCTTCTTTTGATTGATTTTGAGTTTCATAGCATTGTGATCTGAAAGTGCACATGGTATGATCACAGTTCTTTTATATTTATTTAGAGCTGCTTTATGTCCCAGCATGTGATCTATCTTGGAGAATGTGCCATGAGCACTTGAGAAGAAAATGAATTCCATGGACTCAAGATGTAGAGTTCTAAATATATCTTTCAAATACACCTGGTCCAGTGTGTCATTAAGTCCATTGTTTCTTTAGTGATTTTCTGTGTAGTTGATCAATCCATTGCTGTTAGTGGAGTATTAAAGTCCCCTGTGATTAGCACATTCTTATCCATATGATTGTTTCTGTTTGTGATTAATTGTTATATATATTTAGGTGCTCCCATATTTGGTGCGTAGACATTTATAACTGTTAGCTCTTCCTGATGGATAGACCCTGTAATTATTATATTATGCCCTTCTTCATCCTTTGTTACTGTCTTTACTTTAAATTCCAGTTGGTCTGATGTAAGCCTAGCTACTCCAGCTTTCTTTTGACTTCCAGTAGCATGATATACATTTCTCCATCTCCTTACTTTCAATCTGAAGATGTCCTCCAGTCTAAAATGAGTTTCTTGTAGACAGTAAATAGATGGGTTTTGTTTTTTTATCCATTCTGCTACTCTCTGTCTTTTGATTGGAGCATTTAGTCCATTTACATTCAGTGTTATTATTGAAAAATATGGGTTTAGAGTCGTCATGTCCTTTGTGGGATTCATGCTTGTGGTGGTGTCTCTGGTATCCTGCATTTGAAACATTTCCCTCAGAGAGCCCCCCTCAGGATTTCTTGTAGGGCTGCTTTAGTGGTGACGAATTCTTTTAATTTTTGTTTATTTGGAAAGATTTTTATCTCTCCTTCTATTCTGAATGACAGGCTTTCTGGATAGAGGAATCTTGGCTGCATATTTTTTTCTATTNTGCTACTCTCTGTCTTTTGATTGGAGCATTTAGTCCATTTACATTCAGTGTTATTATTGAAAAATATGGGTTTAGAGTCGTCATGTCCTTTGTGGGATTCATGCTTGTGGTGGTGTCTCTGGTATCCTGCATTTGAAACATTTCCCTCAGAGAGCCCCCCTCAGGATTTCTTGTAGGGCTGCTTTAGTGGTGACGAATTCTTTTAATTTTTGTTTATTTGGAAAGATTTTTATCTCTCCTTCTATTCTGAATGACAGGCTTTCTGGATAGAGGAATCTTGGCTGCATATTTTTTTCTATTCATCACATTAAAGATCTCTTGCCATTCCTTTCTGGCCTGCCAAGTCTTAGTAGATAGGTCTGTCACCATTCTGATAGGTTTCCCTTTGTATGTTAGGGCCCTTTTCTCCCTAGCTACTTTCAGACTTCTCTCTCTGTCCTTATATTTTGCCAATTTCACTATGATATGTCGTGCAGAAGATTGATTCAAGTTATGTCTGAGGGGAGTTCTTATAAGTTCTCTTGGATTTCAACGTCTGTTTCCTTCCCCAGATTGGGGAAGTTCTCTGCTATAATTTGATCAAGGACTCCTTCAGCGCCTTTCTCTCTTTCTTCATCTTCTGAAATTCCTATGATAGGGATATTGTTCTATTTGATGGTATCACTCAGCTCTCAAACTCTTTCATGTTCCTGGATCAGTTTATATCTCTTTTTGTCAGCTTCCTCTTTTTCTATAATTATGTCTTCTAAATCACTTATTCTCCTTTCTGCCTCTTCAATCCATCATTGGACGCCTCTATTTTAAAACGCATCTCATTTATAGCATTTTTTAATTCATCACAACTATTTTTAAGCTTCATAGTCTTTGTGGCAATAGTTTCTCTGATGTCTCCCATGCCTTTTTCTAGCCCAGGGATTAATTTTATGACTATTGTCCTAAATTCTTGTTCAGTTATGTTCTATATCTGTTTTGAGCAGTTCTTTATCTGTCATTTCTACCTGGAATGTCTTTAGGGGAGAGTTCTTCACTTCCGTCATCTTGGTTAGTTTTCTATCTCTTGGTAGTTTTAAAAGCTTGTTATGCACTTTGCACCTGCAAGTACTGCTATGTTAAAGAAGGCTCTTTGACTGTCCAGTGCCTGTCCATTCAGGAAGTGTCCTTTGTGTGGTGTCTCTTGGTCTCTCATATTGAGACATTAGTTATTTTATTTCCCTACTTGTAGTGGCATTTGGGATTCTCCACAGTGTGTACTTTGGCTTGCTTCTTGAGGTAGCCGCTATAAGGTTTTCTAAGCGGACTCTGTCTCCTTTTGCTCCCAAACTCTTGGATTCTGTAAGGGTTCCTATGGCTTCAGGCGTTCTCCGTTTGAGAGATGGGGGCGAGTGAAATATACGGAGCTCCCTACTTCTCCACCATCTTGCCTCTCCCTCTCCTTCATTTTATTTTTAATTCTCTCTGTGTCTTTAATTTAAAAGAGACTTCGTATAGTCAACATACTGTCGGAGGCCGAATCCGGCATGTCCAGGGGTCCCTGAAGGATGGACGGTGTCGGCGAGAGAGAGTGAGAGAGCCCCAGAGATTCTTTCTGATCACCAGGCAGGCATCTCTGCTCTGACTGGGGCTCAACTTTATTTTATAAGTATTTGCGGGATGGCACAGAAGTGGCATTTGCCTTAGACAGTGATTTCTGATGACAAACTTTTGATATGTAAGAATTTCTGGGAAATCTAGAAGACTCCTGCATAACCTTTATCAATAGTGATTGAGATACTTATCCTATGGGGAAGAAGGTATCTTTAGACAAAGGTTTAGCATAAAAAGGGTGAAGTTACTTCTTCTAAGGTGGAAGTATCAAGAAAAACAAGTCTTCCAGGAAACACCTGGGCTCCCATAATGACAAAAGTAGTTCCTCAATAGGTTTCTTCACAGGGGGTAATCAGCCTACATACAAGGCCAGAAAATGCTCCAAGCAGAAACAAATGGGTGAGGGTGGATATCTGCCCTTATTTCTAAATTAGGCTCTTTGTCTCAGGGCCAGACTCTAGCCCCCTTTATTATGGAAGTCTTGGATCTGCAAGGCCCTTAGGAAGAGCCTTTTGACAATCATCTTTGGAAAGGCAAGGACATGCCTTTCCTTATGAGCAATCTGTGTAGGGAATATTGGTCTGATCTGGAATATTGTGAGACCTGGTCAATACTAGCAGCCTCATTTACAACATGAGCCAGTAGTAGCAGAAGGAGATACCAGTTTCCTTGCTGTGACTGCCATCCAGAGAGGCTGGTGCGGCTCCCGGCAACATACAGTTGAGTATCTTGATTTTATCCACTGCAAGTTAGTATCTTTTAATTTGCATTAATCTCATTTAAAGTGATTATTAATGTAAAAGTTGGTTTAATGTCTATCCTATAAGTAACTGTTTTTTATTTATCATCTTTGTTCTTTCTTTCTTTTTGTCTTCAAGTGCTTCTGCCTTTCTGATTTTAATTCAGCATTTTATATGATTGGATTTTCTGTCCTTTTATTAGCATATTAGTTGTACTCTATTTTAGGATACTTTTAATGTTTTTTCTAAAATTTACAATACACATTTACAACTAATCTATTTTCAAATATCTCTCTAATACTTGATGAATAGTGCAGGTACCTCAAAACTATATTCCCAGTTCTTCTCCCCATTCTCCTGTATGATTGTTCTAATTCATTTCACTTATGATTAACCTATAATCACCAAGTACAGTTTGCCATTATAAATTCAACAAATTATTCTGTGTTAGATCAATTAAGAATATGAAAAAGAAAATATTTATTCTATCTTTAATGATTCCTTCTCTGATATATTTCATTTCTTCGTATAAATCTCAGTGTATAACTTAAAATTTTCTTTTCTCTAAGGAGCCTTTTTTAACATTAGCTTTTTTTTAATGTTTATTTATTTTTGAGAGACAGAGAGAGACAGGGCATGAGTCGGGGAGGAGCAGAGAGAGAAGGGTACACAGAATTGAGAGAAAGGCTCCAGGCTCCATGCTGTCAGCACAGAGCCCAACACAGGGCTCAAGCCCATGAACCACGAGATCATGACCTGAGCTGAAGTTGGACGCTTAACTGACTGGGCCACCCAGGCACCCATAACATTTCTTTCTTGATAAGTCTATTGGTGACAAACTCTTCCATTTTTTTTTTCCTGAGAAAGTTTTTTTTTTTTTTCTTTGCTTTTGAAGGACAATTTTACTGATTACAGAATTTTTGGTGTTTTTGTTTATGTGTTTGTTTTTCTTCTCTAATACTTTTAATTATTCTCTATTTTCCTACTTGCATGGTTTTGGAAGATATATTGTATGTAGTTCTTATCCTTGTTCCTCTATAGTAAGCTTTCTCCTGCTTCCTAGATTTTTAAAATTTGTATCTTTGTTTTTGATTTTTTGCCATTTGAAAATGATATACCTAGGTGTAAATTTTTTGCATTTTCATGTTTGGTGTTCTTGGAACTTTCTGGATCAGTAGTTTGGTGTCTGTTATTAATTTAGGAAAACAATGAGTCATTTTTAAGTCAAATATGTGTTCCTTTCTTTCTTTCTTCTCCTATGTTATTACATTCTCAGTACATGCATGTTGGACTTTTGTAATTGTCCCTCAATTCCTAGAAACTCCATTAATTTATTTACTTGTTTGTTTGCTTATATATCTATTTATCTATCTCTTTATTATTCATCTATCTCTTTGTTTTCAGTTTTGGAGTTGTTTTGTTTTGTTTTTAGAGAGATAGTGTGTGTGAGTAGGGGATAGGGCAGAGGGAGTGAGAGAAAGAGACTCTTAAGCAGGCTCCACACTGAATGTGGAGTCTGACACAGGGTTCAATCCTGCAAACTTGTGATTATGACCTCAGCCAAAATCAAGTTAATCAAGCTTAACTGAGCCACACACGCACCCCTGGGATGCGTGTTGTTTGGTTTATATTGGTATATCTTCTGGGTTATTTATTCTCTCCATGGGTATGTCCAGTCTACTAATGAACACTTCAAAGACAGTATTTATTTCTGTTATAGTGTTGATTTCTATGATACCCTGTTGATTCTTCCTTTGAGTTTTCATCTCCATGATTACATTACCCTTCTGATTTTCCAAGTTGTCCACTTTTTTTTTTTTTTTGCTGTGATTAATGTGGTAAGAGCCTTTACCACATTAATCATAGTTATTTTAAGACTCCAGTCTGACAATGTCAAAATCTCCTCAATATCTGATTATTGCTTTGTCTATTCAAACTTTTTAGAATTTTCCTTTTGGTGACTTTTTCTTAAACGCTTGACATGATTGTCTAGTGAAAGAAACTGTGGCAAGCAGTGTGAGGTTTTATGTTTATCTGGCTAGAAGGTAGGTTATGTTCACTGTTTCTGTAGAGTTAGATATTAGGGGTTGAATTTCTACTAGCATTCCATCTTAATCTCTCATGTTGTCTTGAGTTTTTCTAAAGACTCTTTTTAAAATAGAGTTTGAGCCTTGCAGTTCTTCTAGATGGTATACAGGAATCTGACTGATATGGTAAAATGTGGGGATAGGAAAAATAATCCATAATGGTTTGGCTCTATTTCAATCTCTTAATGAGCCTATGTTCGTAGTTTGTGACCATCACATTTGTATCTTATCATCCTCATCAGTTAGCCTCATCTGTTCTAGAGGTGGGGTTTTTGTTTGTTTGTTTTTGTTTTTGTTTTAACACTCAAGCTATTCCACACTACATCTCCAGAAACTTGTCAGTTACAGTTTAAGTGTTCCTACTAGTATTGGCTTGAGTAGTAGGCTTTTGCTTCTGGGTTTTTGCTTTAGGTAAGATGTGATTTTTGTTATCTTCGTTTCTCTCCAGTTTTCAGGAAGGTGATTTGCCCTTTCACACCTCAGTTCTCTGATGAGCTTAAAAAGAGTTGTTGATTTTCAGTTTTTTAGCTTTTCTTTTCCTTTTGTGAGAACAGGAGTATAGCTCCTGTTCAAACCTCTCTATATAGAATATAAATTGAATTTTTTAAATAATCATTCTTTCCCTTTCTGTTCTTCTTGGATATTGTTGTCCTAGACAATCCTTACTTATAAATATGCCACCAAAGTCATATACTATTCTGACCTAATTACTATCTATACCTTCTGAATCCTTTTAAATTTTTGAATGAAAAAAAAAAATATATCAATGTCTTTGTGTAATTTCAAATTCTTAGCCTAAACTGTATATTGCTTTCTTGATCTGGTTTCATACACAGCTAAATTTTACTTTACCAATGCAAAAATGCATCAAAACTTTAGAAAATATAATTTAACTTTTCAAAATGTATATTTTTCTTAATTTATCTAGAAAATTATTATATTTTTAAGAAAGAGCATCTATTCATTAAGAACATGAATGTAATTAGTCTTGTATTTTGGTGGAAGTCCAATAATCAGTAAAAATGGCTAAAAATTAACTTGTCAGAAAGTGAATAGTTTGAATAATCCACAATTTGGACAATCATAATGAAATACATAAAGAATAAATGTTTTATTAAAGAGGACCAATGAGGGGAGCCTAGGTGGCTCAGTCAGTTAAGCATTCAACTTGGGCTCAGGTCATGATCTCACAGTTTGTGGGTTCGGACCCCATGTCCGGCTCTGTGCTGACAGCTAGCTCAGAGCCTGGAGCCTGCTTCAGATTCTGTATCTCCCTCTCTCTCTAACCCTCCCCTGCTCACACTGTCTCTCTATCTCTCTCAGAAATAAATATAAACATTGAAAAATTTTTAAAAGAGGAACAATGAATAGATTATCAGAAAATACCTTAGGGTGAATTTTTAGTGAAAACTTATACAATAATATATTACTACCAACTAAATGAAATGGTCATACAGCTTATACTTTCATGAAATTAAGTGTGGCTACGAATGACTCTTAACTACATTTTTCTGATTGCCACTGAAGTTTTAAAGGTTCTCTTCCTTACTGATTTTGGAGATCCACTCTTATCTGAATAGTAGATGCTCTTTGCATTTTACCTACTCTTTTTTTATATGTAGGTTTTGCAGTCTTTTCTATTGCTTGAGAATAACATTGAAACTTGTCGTGCTAATAGTTAAAGGCATTGCATGAATCTAAATTGACTTTAGTTAAAAATGTTATGAAACTTGTTAACAGATGGCTTTTATTTTCCTAATGGTTTTACTATCAAATCCTATTTTCTTCAATTAGCTAATTAATATTGTAATAGGAATTAGAAATATCAACTCCTTTTCTGATCAAAGGCAGTATTCAAAATGTGAAGTTGTGTTTTTTCTGTGCATGTAGAATATGAATGATAGACTATAAGAGCAAGGTTTCTTGTTTTGAATGTGAAAATATTTGATTCACAGTTTCGCCACCTGGAATACTTTTGTCTGCCCAGCTTTCTGAAATCCTATCTACTGATCTCAGTTACATGGGAACACAGCTGCTTAGCAATTTACAAAACCAAAACAAACAAATTGTCACTTTAATAACTCTATTCTGCCAGTTCATTAAAGAATAATTTCACAATGCATACTACTTCCGAGAGCTCAACAGAAGTATATTTTTAAGGTGCATATACTTATATCATTTAATTTTAAGTTGCTTTCCATAAGCTCTAAAACTCCCTTTGTTGTTATTGAAATATTTTCAGACAATTCTATAAAGTGAAAATATCAAAAATAAGTAAAAATATATTTTCAAAACAGGCAGAATTTGGCTTTGTCAGCATTGAGATTGTAGACACTCATTTCTTATTCAAAATCTTTTTTATTTATAGATCACTCATATTTTTGTGATATTCTTACTTTTTTAACATTAAAATATGTTATTGGGCTTTATCAAGAAAAATTTATTTATTTAATATAAACATTAAACATTAGGGACCATAATTTACTGTGCCACTAGTTTTCCTGGCACATAATGATTCATTTCCTTGTGTATGTTTTCCATGGAAAAATAGCCTTTTGATTTCAGTGTATTTTAGAAAATAAAAGTGAACGAGACTTAAGTGGGCAAGAAATAATCTTAAAACATCAAAACACTAAATGGACACTATGCCATGTATAAGGCAATACTTTAAATGATATACTTTATGATGTAAACATTTTTTAAAAGAAATTATGTTAAAATCCCATTTAATTATATAAGCTTGGCATTTAGATGAAAAGGTTTAAATAGGCGTCAGAGTATATTTGATTATTTTGTTATAGAATATAATGATTATCTCTTCTTTCAATAAAAACCACACAATGAATATGATTAACTATCCCTATGCATTGACATGTCTCAGAAAGACAAAGGATTGTTTTGATTTATTGAGCTTTTTTCTCTAAGATAAAGGAATTGATTTAATGTTTATTATTTCATTATGTCTCTCACCTGATCTCAGGAGGAAAGTGACCAGTTGGGGAAAAGTTCTGTCTCCTGATGCATAAGCAATGAGGAAGAAAGTGACTGTGAAGAATTGGAAGAGAGGGGACATTGTCACAGCTGTGTGTCTTGGCCACAGATTGATGCTGCTATACAAGGTGTGTTACATTTATCATCTCTGAATGATACACTGAAATGTAGTTCAACCCCTCTTACTCTCTCTAGGGCAAGAATAAGTTACGCTTATTCACTTATTCTATGCAGCTAAGCTCTCATCCATCTGGAAACAGTGCCTTTAAATTAGTTTTCAACGATGTCCATCCAAGGAGAATGATGTTTGGCAATGAAAGTGTGCTTCCTCGTAGTAGGAATGTGGGAGGGCCAGGAGGCAGTTCTCACTGCAGAATATCCAGACCTACTGTCCTCTTGTGGTTCCTTCGATTGCTTAAGTAAAATATATTCTTAAAGAGGGAAAATATATAAGAGGCATAAAAAAATTAAATCAGCTATCTATAATTATTTGACTTTGTTCAGAAGCTTTACCACAGTAATGATATTCTAATGGTTCCTCTGTGGTCATCATGGTGCTCCCACATTATTTGTTTACTAAAGAGGCAGACTGATCATCTTAATGTTCTCCATGAGATCTGGGACCAAGTTACCTTTATCCTCACCTCTCAGTAGTATTCCATCAGACTGCAATGAAAAGCAAATGGATTAGAACAGGTTTACACCAGCTACTGGTACATAATAAATATTCAAAATCCATAGTTGTTGGTATTCTCTTTTAATGTAATGGGATTGGTTGGAAAAACTCCTAGCATTTCAGAATATGTGGTATTAGATGCAAAGCCTAACTTAAATGATAAGAAAAGTAACTTTATAAAAATATAAATGTTTAAAGATTGGAACCAGACTAAATGTGTGAGAAATAGAACAAAATATGTTATAAAAGGGACATGCTATATTTATTCCCATCAATTGAATTATGTGAATAATCAGTCTGTCTAAAAGAGACTGGTAGTTTTTGTTGAAAGAGATTGTTGGTACTGTTTAAGTTACTGCATATTTGTTTTTTTTTGTTTTTGGTTTTGGTTATTTATGATGATCCTCTCATTCCTACCCTGATGCATTCTATGTTGATTGTCAAAAGAACAGTTCTCATAAGCCTTGTGTTTTTCTCCCACTCTCCTTGGCCATTTTTTTAAATCAGTTCCACATCACACAAATTCAAAACCTACCTATAACCTTGTGCTCTTACTTTCTATTCAACCTGTCAAATGTTAATATTATTTCTGATCTTTGTGTTTTCTACTCTGAGTTCCTGGACTTGACTAGTCCCATGCCACCTGTCTGCTATTTCTCCATCTTCCTAAAGAACTAACGGAAGCTACCACATGTTATTTAGGAAAGCCAATTATCATTGTGGTGGTGGTGGTGGTGGTGGTTATTGTTTGAATAATATATGACAGACACTGATCCATTCATTGCATATATATTTCATTTAATCCTCAAAATAATTCTATGAAATAAATATTACTTTTATCCCAATATCACAGCAAAGAGGCTGAGCCACAGAGAGATTAAGGAATTTGACTGGGGTAATGCACCTTTACTATCATAATTGGCAATGAATTTCAGTAGGTCCATTTAGGAAAATTGATGAGGAAATGTTGTCTTATCATTGCAGATGTGGAGAAATTTATTCAATAAATGTTTATTAAGAGTTTTTGTCTCAATTATTTTTAGATTTTAAGATTTCATAAAAACTGGTTGAAATAAATTGTATTCTAATTGATTTTAGGCTCCTGCCAGAAATTAAATAATTTCTCAAACGGCCTAGAATTAGTTAAGAGGCCACTGGTGGGAACCAAAAGAGAGGAATACATAATTGGATTCAAAGAGAAAAGGGTTATATATTGTACAGAGTAAAGAAAAAGGAATTTGTGCTGTCTGCACATACAACCATATGACAAAGAGAATGAAAGAAATATCTGTGCCTATTTGAAATTTAGGCTTTGATACAAAGTCATCAATGAAAACAGTCTGTAAAAGTAAGTTTTCTAAACGTTCAATTCAGTCATCCAAATGAAGTTAAATGGCAGTCAGAGAAAAAAATGAAAATTAAAAAATGTCTCTATCTCCTGGATTTTCTTTTAAAGGAAGGAGATATCCCCAAATAATACAGTATTATGAATCACACACATAAAGATATTGTCACTAGTAAATTAATTGTGCATGAAACTCCTGAAATCTTGCAGTGGAAGAAAGGATACATGCTGGGAGTATTAAGTCTGCCAATAATTTGCATAGCTTCTTGAAAAGAATTTAATTAGAATACAATTTTGCAGCTAAATGGGAAGCTGTTATGCCAAGAAATATTAAAATAGTAGCAATCTGTCTTCAGAGAGACTTTTTGAATTAACTACTGAATTGGAAGGGTTTGGGAAACATAACTATATGATACATATAATCTTTTTGAGAATAACTCTTGTGATATAACCAGAAAGCAAACAAATATGAATGAAATAATACTGTCGCATGTTTCTGTTTGTTACAAAAGTGGAACAAAAATAGGCACAAATAAGTTTACTGTTAAGTGACACAAACCAATATAAAGAATGTTGTAGCTGAATTGCAAGATTATAGAGTTGTGGAAATCAACATTCCTTCTAGCCAGGCAGAGAAAAGTTTAGATTTGACAGTGAGTAAGCTTCAGTAAGCCCTGAGGTGAGCTTTAACTTCACATTGAACTCTAGAAAGAGGTTCAAGTGTGTAATTATTAGATGTTTAGAAATGTCACCAATGGCTTTAAGGGCCAAATTATGCTGTTAGGTAGTTTCTTATCTTCTGTTAAGTTACCTGAATGCCCGTCTACATTAGTTCCAACATGTTTTTATCATTTTGTCCATGTGGTGTTTGAGGAAAGAAAGTAGGAAAGAAAGAAAAACTACCAGCATATGTGAGCAGACCTATGTGTGACTCTGTGTGCATGTGTGCACTTAAGTGTATGTTTGTAGTATTAGTTCTAAGTAAATTTTCCTAACTTTAGATCTTAGATTAATTTTGGCTTATGAAAGTTGCCTTCGGAGTTGTCTTGGACCCTAGTAATATAAAATGAATCCTTGGGATATAATTGCAAGTGCATTTTTCAGATCAAATAAATTACTAATGTTTCATTTGGTTCTGAACTAGTCCATAGTAAATGCACTTCCATTTTATCTATACAGAGTTGTAAAACTAAAATGCCTATATTTTTTTTAGAAAAAGGCACATATAACTCTTTTACTTTTCCATAGACACAGTCATATACATAGGCATAACTTATAGTTAATTATGTTATATAATGTATTGGTCCCTAAACATCTCAAAATGAAATATATTAATATTGTGCACCCAAAGAGGTTTAAGATGCCTGAAATTTCTGCATTTATTATTATTTTCTAGGTTGTAAGGGATATGAAATATCATCTTTACCTCTGTAATTTAGTCTTGCAAAACACAAGTGTTGACTATCTTAATATACAATATAAATGTGATGAATGAATGGAGTAATATGTTACATTCTCTAAATCCAGTAATTTGTGTCCTTATTGAAACTATATATCCCATAATTCATGAGTCATTGATATACAAGTGGAAGTGTTTATAACCAATGCAATGAAACAGATTGCTCTGTCAACAGGAGATCAATTCAGAAAGATAAAGGACAATTGTTCTTATTTCAGATGAAGGCAGAGAGTAGGAAAAATCCAGAGCTGGGTGTTTTTTGGAGAATTGGACCAAGTACAGGACCCTAAGCTGAGTAAGTGGGGGATAGAATGGGCCTTGTGAACATGGGATTTAATGCCTATATTGTTTTGTTATCTTCCTTCCTTACTTCCTTCCTTTCTTTTTTTCATTTTTAGTTATGATCAACAATGTGCCTCTGTCTTTCATTCAAGTATGAAAATAGACAGTTTAGTAGATGCTGTGCCCCAGGTAGTTAACATTGTTTAGAGAATGACCAGAATATGAATGAACCCACTTGATACAGTTCTAGCTCCTTGAGACCACCAACTATTTTTTACTGTTAGGTTGCTGTTCTCAAAAGCTTGTAAACGTAAGTGGAAATTTTCCCTTAGAAAGAGTCTATTCAAAAAATAGTTGTATTTCCATTTATCTTACTGTTTGTGTTCTCCTTGAAATGCATCACTGTAGATAATATCAATATCACTCCTGTTAACTGACACATTCATACAGGCTTTTAAGATGTGCTGAATTTATACCTGTTATTAGTGGAAGACAATGTGTAATCATCCAACTTTATTGCACAACACATTTTAAAAGCTTTTGGAAAGATTGAAACATAATCAGATTACAGATTGCATCAATACAAATCAACTATCAGTGCTTTCTCATTCCAGCTTACAGCAAGCTGGCAGACCTAGCTATAACCTCACTCCAGTTTACAGTGAACTTCATTATACATGCTAAAGAAAATCTCTATGCCAGTTGGGAACTCTGTTGCAATTATTTGGCATGCTTTATGTACAAAAGTTTAAAGATTAAATCCACATGAATTTTTTTGTCTCAGTTGAATCAAATCATCATACCAAAATTGAGACACAATGTGGTACTTCCATATTAAATCATCCATGCCACCAACACCCATAAGTATTATATTGATATTACAGGCCGCTGTTCCTCCCAGTACTGAGTTAGACTGAAGTTCTCATTTCTTCTAAGGGTTATCAGTGTTCTGCCTAAATTAGGGTTCCCCTTCTACTATCAATAACTTATTGAAGATTATCACTAATGATGACTTAGTTCTGAATTAACGTAACTAAAATATAAATTCTGTGACATAGAGAACGACATTATCAATATTTAGAAACATAAAGATCATTTAGAAGTCACTGAAAGAACAACAACTGTATAGTTTGGGTTCTGTCCATGATCAGTTTTATGATCTTTAGAAATCAAGGGTGACCCTGAGCTATTTACTCACTTAGAAAATTACAAGAAATGGACTTGTTACCCAAAGTAGAGTTTTCAAATTGGCATTATGTAGGAGGTTGATAGAAAGGTAGTCTTAGATTCCTCACTCCAGACCTATTAAATCAAATACACATATAAACAAAATCCCTAATGAGAGAATGCCCAATGATAGAGACCTTGAAAAGCATTGGCTCTGGGGCATCTGGGTGGCTCTGATGGTTAAGCCTCCGACCTCCACTCAGGTCATGATCTGAAGGTTGGTGAGTTTGAGCCCCACATTGGGCTCTCTATGTCAATGCAGAGCTCATTTTGTGTCCTATGTCCTTTCTCTCTGCCCCTCCCTTGCTAATCCTCTCAGAAAGAAAAGAAAAAAGAAAAAGAAAAAGAAAATCATTGTCTTAGAAAACTGCAATCCCTTCTATCTGTCTCTCTATCTCTTGCTTTAATCACAGGTTAGATAAAAACAGCAGAAAGATTAACAGAGCCAGGATTATTTCACATACAAACTGCTAAATATTAGGCCCATTCATTGAATTTTTATAAAGTTGCCCTTGAATGAAAGTTAAAACAGCAGTTTAAGCAATTTAATATATTTCTGTTATATAATCAAAACAGCTTTGAATTTTAGAAATTTGATTTATATGTATAGTCAACTAGCTGTATTTTAGTATTCATTATACAAGTATTCTTTAACTCCTTCCAGGAATAGAGAATTTCAGCTTATATTATCCTAATTTTGCCTCATGGAAAACATTACAAATGAAAGGAAATATACTTTTATTGGTTATTCCACAATAACTAATTCTGCCTCAAATACATGGAACACACATAACTATAAATGCTATTTAAATGCACAAATTTTTTAAAAAAGTAACACACAAGTTGAAATGTCAAGGTAGAATTTAAGGGTGATGTTATCATAGTGATTCCTGTGGTTTTGCTGTTGTTATTTTCTACAATCACCTTATTTATAGGTGAACAGGAACTGGCACTCTTATTAATTCACATACATATTCATATATATAATCATTTATTATTTAATTCTAAGTTTTAATTTTATTATTTCTTCTATAAATTAAATTCAAATTCATTTTTTCTGCTCCCCAATCTTACATATTTGAATTCACACATATGACTCAATCACCCAAAATTATACAAATTCATAGGTTACATTTTAAAAATCTAATATTAACGGCAAAGCTATGTATTTATTTTTATATTTGGCACGTGATGATGTTCTGTGTTATTTTGTGTTGCTGTTTGGATCTATATTTAGATATCAAGGAGAAAATCTCTCTTAGCTAACTTCCCAGATTATTAGACATTTGTTAATAAAATTATAGGAACTGAGCATTTTTAAAAGATACTTTAGCATTCTTAGCTGATTCAATGCTTTTTAAAAAGTTTCCTATAAAATAAGTAGTTTTGTCCGTGTGCAGAATTGCCTAGGAGTATATAACCTGATGCATTCGTAACAAAAAATATATATCAACTGAAGTAAGTCTATCTTGAATTATTCTGAATTACCAATAACCCATGCCAGTTAGGTAATGGCTTCCTATTAAGGTTAATGGAAATTGAATGTAAATCTCTATGAATAAAATTAAGCCCATACTGATGTCTCAATTACTTAGGGCATAAGGGTCTGTGATATTCACCCTTTAGAAAAGGCAAAGTGCTTACTAGAAGCCCTAGGCTAATAACAAAACCAATTTTACAGTAGCACTTAATAGTATGCTCAGGAAAAAAAAAAAAAGCCTGAATTCAGGAAAACAATTTAGTTATTAGACTTTAAAGCTTGTGGAAGCAGCGTTATATGCTGTAGTCCCTAAAAGCTCACATTTTAACTAAGTACGATATAGTGAAAACATCCCATTGGGCAAACAATTGAAAGCATTTGTTTCAGAAAAAATTATAGGTAGTTCAAAATAATTTGACAATGGAGAGGTATGAATTGTGATTTCCCATTTTCCCTTTACCTACTTCTCTCTTCTTTGCAGATTTTCACCCCAAACTTCTGGCTTTCCTTGGATCCTACAGCCTGTGTAAATAAGCCACATCCTTCTCCTTTTTCATCAACTCTCTCTTTTCTCCTTTTTTTTCCAGCTATTTTGTTGTAAAATAGATTTTACCACTGCTTTCGAGAAGTTTCAACTGTCTTTCATTGGAGCTTGTAGAACTAGTATTTGTGCTTTTGTTTTTACTCACTCTTAAGCATATTCCACATGGTAGGCAGACTTTTCTTTCTAAAAAAGAAAATAGTAGGTCATACATACCATAATATCCAGTCCTACCACTCTCCTTACCAAACTTTTAGATCTTTTCTAATGCAAACTCCTTTACATGCATTCAGGATCCTCCACTGACTGGCAGCAAAGTGCCTTTCCAGATTTCAGTTGCAATTTCTTCCTTTTATTCTCATTGCAGCCAAAAACCCATGGTTTTCTTAAGACAGAATTTTATTTGGAAAAAAGGAAAGAATTACATCTATTCAGTTCTATTCCTTTACTAATGTTTCCTCCGTCTATATTGTCAATTACTTTGTGTCACAGCATTAGTTGTGTTTATTGCATAGTCTTCACCTGTCTGTCTCCGATAGATGGTGTATGAGCTGATTTATTTTTATTTGTTTGTTTGCTTGTTTGTTTGATCTTCTTGGACCTACAGCAACATAGGTTACTCAAATTGTGTGTTTTCAGTTAGTCAACTAATGCTGATTAATTCTTTCTAGAGTATTTCTCAGTCTGGTTAAAGGTAAACAGACTAGGTTTTAATGAGAAAGGTAAAATAGGTGTTTAAGGTAAAATAGGTAAAAAAAGGAGACAATTTTCTTTTTGTAAGGTATATATAGTTTCTTTTTTTTTTTTTTTTGTAAAACATGATGTCTAGTAATGGATCAATTACCTGTATTCCTCTGTGCAACCCAGGCAAATACTAATACATATCTCTGTAAGTCAGATAAAGGAATTGAGTCTTAGACGTTAGATCTATCGTCTCTAACACACCCACTAACACTCAGTTGGATGTTAGACAAAAATAATAATATAGCAAACTTAAAGCATTTAATGAAGCATATTTGAAAAAAAAAAAAAAAGAAAAGAAAAAGAAAAAAAGGTCCAAGGAAAGCTGCCTTTGCTGTCATGGTCAAGATGGGTGGAGAAGCGGCTGAGGCTGGTGCTAGGGCCCAAGGGCAGGCACACTGGAGCGGGGCCACTGGGACCCACTCAGCTACACATGCACCACCCATGGAAGCCTCAGCCATTAACGGCTCGAATGTACCCTCTGCCTGAGGATAGAATGAGTCAAGGAGACTCAAAGCTAGCAGCTATTCCACATGAAGCAGAAGACATTTAAGATGATGCCAGATGGATGTCTCGGCACAACAGATTTGTCCTGGTAAAGACAGTGAACCTGTTGTACTGCTGGTGGGAGACTCCATGGTGCAATTAACGCAGCAATATGAAACATGGCATTTCCCCCCCACTTCATGCACTGAATTTTGGAATTGGGGGAGATACAAAAACACATGTTTTATGGAGGTTAAAGAATGGGGAACTGGAGAATATTAAACCTACAGTTATTGTTGTCTGGGAAGGAAAAACAACTATGAAAATACAGCAGAAGTAGCAGGTATAATTGAGGTCATCAGAGAAGCTATCAAAACAAGGAAGCTGCAGGCTAAAATCATCTTACTGAATTTGTTACTTGGAGGTGAGAAGCCCCACCCTTTGTGGCAAAAGAATGCACGCCCAAACCAGCTCTCTAAGGTTTCCCTGCCTAAGCTTGCCAGTGTCTAGCTCCTGGGTACAGATGGGAGCTTCATGTGTCTGGATGGTGCCATCTCCTGCCAGGACATTTTTGATTTTGTGAGTCTTACAGGAGGGGGCTACACAGAGTTCTGCAAACCACTGCATGAACTGACCATGCAATTGTTGGAGGCAGCCCCAGGAAAATCAAACCACCATTGCCCACCTGGCTCTCATAAGTGTCAATAACACCCCACCTTCCTTAAATCAGTTATATCACTGGCACTGTACAGAATCCTCTTTCTTAAGGTACTTTGCATTGTAGAATATTCCTGGATGTTCATTTCTAGTGTTTGAAGGGGAGGAGGGATTTAGATTGGTCCTGTACATACAAGGTTTATTTGACACAGAAGAAAAATTAGTCAAGGAAGATTGTTGTCTAAATTCATTTGAAACCAGAAGGGGACTTTTTAGTTGTTTGCATGGTACATTCACTGAATTATCACTGTTTTTCCTAGGACAAACATGCTAAGTATTGAACACATGATTCCTTTTCTTTAGCTTTTCTTTCTATAGATTATGTCATATATAGATTATGGCATACCTCTCATATATGACCAGGAGCATACCTACTTGACTTTAAAACAGATGTTTTTTTCCAGTTATTAAGGTTCATAATGTAGCTTTTTGTTTTTATTTTGCTTTATTCATATGTATTCACAACATATTCTTAATGTACAGCATCAAATTGAACATGCTTGTCATTCAAATATGGGAAATGTTGTAATTACAAGGGAATCTGTTCCACTCTCCTAATCTTTCCCATGTTTAACAGTGGAAGATATTGCCCCATTTGGAGGACTCTGTGGAAGGTATTATTTTAATGCTGCTGAATATCATGTGTATAACAGAACCATGCATACACTCATTTCTCCTTGTCCTCCCTTCCCTTTTTTTTTTTTTTTTTTCACATTTTTGACCCAGGAGCTCTGTTGCTGGGAAGTATAAGTCCCAGCCAATTACTCTAATGATGATGTTACTGATGTATAACTCATTCTTGGATGGTGTTCCGTGCATGGAGTCTAGGGTAGTGCTATCCATATTCATAGTTCTGGTTTGTTTTGTTTTGTTTTTTCCTTAAAATGTGTTACAGTTTCCTTTTTTTGATTAAAAAAAAAAAACAGAATTCTATTTCCCATTCCATAAGCCATGACATTATTATTCCAAGTTATAGTAATTTAAGGTCTATATTTTTTCAGCTTAGTTTTAAAATTATGTCAGTCCAGGAAAATTTGGACATTTCTCATGGGGAAACAAATGAAGCTTCTCTTCAGAATCGACATTCTACTTTGAACCCACCATTTTAGTGAAAAATAACTAACTTTGTTTAACTTTCAGTTTCTCTTTAATGTATTTTCATCTGAGAATTTCTTTCAGGAAAGCTCTTTATAATCTTAATGGTTTTCTTGAACTACAAGAACTGCCATTTAAAAAATAATGGGACAATACATGGTTTATTGTTCACTGTTCTTATGGAATATGCACAAACTGGATCTACAAACAAATATTGTAAACCAGACCAAGTGGGTACTGAAGTAACATATTAAAATATATTCTACACGAATTCCACTTAATGTTCAGGTTCAATAACTAAGGCATATGTTTTATGTTCAGTTTGCATGCAAATAGTAGTGCTTTTTTGTTTGGAGGGAGGTTGCTGATTTGTACAAGAGGTAAATTCTCTTGAATGAGAGGGATAGAACTTGGGGTGATATTTTTCTTGTGAGGCATCTTTTTAGGAATATTTTTGGTCATTTTTTTCTTTTTCTTTTTCACATTTCTGAATGTATCAGGTCTTCATTACTAATAGACACATGATGTTTACTAATCTTGCTTACTACATAAAAATTTTCTTTCTGAGAAAAAATTCTTTTTTTTTAAGATTTATTTTTATTTATTTTGAGAGAGAGGGAGAGAGACAGCAGGGAGAGGCAGGGAGAGAGGGAGACAGAATCCTAAGTAGGCTGTACACTGTCAGCACAGAGCCTGGTGCAGGCCTCAAACTCAGGAACTGGGAGATCATGACCTGAGTCGAAGTTAAGAGTTAGATGCTTAACCGACTGAACCACCCAGGGACTCCTTGAACTAGTATTTCAATTACATATTTCTTTTCTTATTTATACTTTCTCTTTACTATTTTGAACTCATGAGTAACAGAATTTAAAGCTTATCTTTTATTTTTATTTTTTTCAGAGCTAATAATTATCTTTCTGAACTAATTCTTACAAATTTTAAGCTGATCCTTATCTTTATGAAATAATACCATTTGGGCTTGTTCAAAAAGATAGATGTAACTCATTTAGCTACTTTTTTGATAATTATCCTGTAACTAAGCAACATAAAATGTTAATGAAACTCGAAAAAATTGGCAAAGTATCATTGGAAAAAGAAACGTCTGTATCTGAGAGTGTGCCTCCATAGATACAGAAGCATTATCAATAACTTAATAATTGCATTATATTTCACTAAGCCTAGTCACAACTATCCAGTATTTCACACAGAAGTTTTTGAGTATGGTGAAATATATTACTAATCCTAAATTTCCTGTTTTTAAAGCCATTATCTGACAGAGTCCTGCTCCAGCAGGTTCAGGGGTCACTGAAGGATGGACAGTGTGGGCAAGGGAGGGATGAGAGAGACACAAGATTCTTTCTGGTCACCAGCCAGGCCTCTCCGCACTGTCTGAGACTCAACTTTATTTTATGATTTAGTGTTTGGGGAGTGACACAGAAGTGGCATTCTGATGATAAATCCTTTTATCAGTAAATTCTTTCCAGAACATTGATATGCAAAAGTATGGGGAACAGCCCAGAAGTGGTATTCTGATGATAAATCCCTTAATCAGTAAAGGTTCTCCAGAACAATGATATGCAAGAGGTATGGGGAACAGCCCAGAGGTGACATTAGCATAGTAAAGGCAAAAGTTAGTTCTTTGTGAGTAGGGGTCAACAGCCCAAGCATCCCTTAATGGCAGGTATTAAGAAAAACAGTTGTTTCAGGAATGCAATGTTGCTCCCATAACCACAAAAGAAGTTCCTTTAGTAAGTTGCTTCACAAAATGCAATCAGCATATCAAGGCCAGAATGAGTCACTGCTAATACCAATGAACAAGGTGACTTAGGGGTTGATACTCAAGCAGAAACAACTGGGTGGGGGTGGATATCGGTAGCCATCTGATGGTTGAGTCCATGCAACTTACCTTAACCTTACAAGGAGTTCTTTCTCAACCTATGAGTTCAGAAACAGCTCCCAACAATTATCACTGGGGAAAAATGGGTCATCATTTTAATACTTGTAATAAAGACTTCTTGGGAAAAAAATCTAATATCTAATCTCTTTCACCCTAAGTGGAAGAAAAAACTCAGGGAAATAAAAATCAAAACTACAATGAGATATGACCTCACACCAGTCAGAATGGCTAAAATTAGCATCAAATAAAACAACAGGTGTTGGTGAGGATGCTGAGAAAGGATAACCCTCTTACACTGTTGGTGAGAATGTAAACTGGTGCATTCACTCTGAAAAACTGCATGGAGGTTCCTCAAAAAATTAAAAATAGAATTACACGTTGATCCAACAATTGCACTACTAGGTACCCAAAGGATACATAAATACTGATTTGAAGGGATACATGCACCCTGATGTCTATATCAATATTATCAACAAGAGTCAAATTATGGAAAGAGCCCAAATGTCCATGGACTTATGAATAAAAAATAAGTGGTATATATACTCAGCCTCCAGAAAGAATGAACTCTTGCCATTTACAACAGTGTGGATGGAGTTAGAGTATATTATGCTAAGTGAAATAAGTCAGAGAAAGACAAATACCACATGATTTCACTTACATGTGCAATTTAAGAAACAAAACAGATGACTATAAGGGAAAACAAAGAGAGGGAAGCTAACCACAAGAGATTCTTAACTATAGAGAATAAACTGAGAGTTGCTAGAGATGAGGTGTGGGGAGAGGGGTTAATGGATGATGGAGGCTGACTCAGTTCATGATCTCAAAGTTCATAAGTTTGAGCCCTACATCAGACTCTCTGCTATCAGCACAGAGCCTGCTTCAGATTTTCTGTCCCCCTCTCTCCTGCCCCTCCCCCCTGGTGCTCTGTATCTCAAAAATAAATAAACATTTTTAAAAAAAAGAGGGCACTTGTGATGAGCAATAAAAACTTGAAACTTACTTTCAATAAATTCATAAGCTATGAATTGTTATTTTCTATTCTCTTTCAAGTTACCTAATTTAATAAGACATTAAAAATATCTGTGTAGCATTTTGCTACTTGTAGAGGGATTTTCCCATGTACTTTCAAAATTGTTTTCTCTCAATGTTGAAAAATATTAAGAGAATTCTTTGTTGAGTTTTAAATGTGTGTGTGTGTGTGTGTGTGTGTGCATGCGCACACGCAATACATATATCAAGTATACATGCCTGTTTTCAATTTTTATTTTTTAATGTTTATTTATTTATTTAGAGAGAGGATGGGCGGAAAGAGAGTAGAGAGAGAATCCCAATCAGGCTCTTCATTGCCAGCATAGAGACCAATGTAGCATTTGAACTCACAAACTGTGCGGTCATGACCTGAGCTAAGATCAAGAGTCACGCACACTCCCCTCACACATACATAATCCTGATGTATATGGCAGAAATAGAAGAACGTATTTAAAGTTTTTCAAAGACCCTTGCATTGTTGTAAAGATAGTGCATTTTATTACTAATAATGAAAACATATAATTCTTTAATGAGTCCTGTGATTTTTAGCATGCACATTATAAAATAGTAAAGCAGTTTATAATCACCAATTTAGGTATAAAAATGAAATAATAAAATATTAAAATGATATGGAATTCAAAACAAGAAGAAAAGGAACATGCTTCAGGCAGAATAAATGAAAACATTTAAGAGACTATTAGATAGAAATATAAATATCTTAAGTGTGGGCTGTGGCACAGAGTGACTTTCTTCTAAACTGTATAGTATAGAAAAAGGAGGAGAAATAATAACTGTGGAGAAATCTGACAAATGCCACTCAGACGATATCAGGGTTAATGTCAACAGTGGTAAGTCATCCTGATAGTATGTATGTACACTTGATATGATGTAAAGAAAATAGCACTTTAACTCCATGGTCTTCCTCCTAAAAACCTATAACTCCAGGCTAATCATGATAAAAAATACCAGACAATCCCAAATTGAGGGCTATATGAAAAATGCCTCAGAAGTATTTCTCCAGTCAAGATGATAAAAAACAATGGAAGTCTAAAAAATTGTCATAGCCAAGAGTAGCCTAAGGAAACCTGGTGACTAAATATAATGTGGTAACGTGATGGGGACTTGAGAAACAATGAGGACACTGAGTAAAACTGTTTCTGGGGTAAAAAAAAAATTGGAACTTAATTAAAAATGTATTAATATTAATTCATTAATTCATTCAGTTGTGACAAATGTACCATACTAATAATATAGGATTCCAATAATAGGGGAAGCTAGATGTGGAGAGTTTGGGGATTCTCTGTACTATCATCATAATTATGTTATAAATATAAAGCTATTCTAAAAGAAAAACATTTTAAAAATCAAAACCAATTTCAACAATGAAATTGCATGCAATATTCAGTTCCAAAATTACATTTATTCTTGTTGTTGGCTATAAGAGATACGTACTATTGATGCTTACATTTTATAGATCAGGCAACTGAAGTACAAACACGCTAACTAATGTGTCCAACCTCAAAAAACTAGTAAGCTTCTTAGAAGAGCTAAAATTTGAACTCACAGAGTATGATTTGAGAGTATACCTTCTCAACTAGTATTTTGTATTTGTTCTTATTTATTGCAAAACACACACACACATACATACACACACACATATACACACACACAGACACACACACAATGATTTCTTAGTCATCAGAAAATAGCTCAGGTCAGACAGAAGCTGTTGCATCAGAAGCAGGATTTAGACTAAGACTTAAAGATAGTTACAATTAAGAAAACCACATTATTACAGTGCTAAAAGACTCCCTTTAAACCTGTTATTAAAACATTGTCTTTAACCTGGAATGCAAGGACGATTTAACATACAAAAATAAGTTAATGTAATACACCATGTTAACAGAATGAAGAACAAACTGGCATCATTTGACAAAATTCAACATTTTTTCATGATAAAAAAACTCTCAACAAACTAGAGATAAAAGGAAAGTATCTCAAAAGAAATGCTGTAAATGAAAAGCTCATAAATCATTAGACTCAATGGCAAAGTACTGAATGCTTTTCCTCTAAGATCAGAAGCAGGAGTTTAGTTACCAGTTTAGTCAATAAATGAGGATCTCTACTCTCACCGCTTATATTGAACACGATGCTTCAAGAGACAACCAAAGCAATTAGACCAAGGAAAAAAAAGTCCAAATTGGAAAGAAGTAAATGATCATGAAGAAGACAAGATCTTATATATATATACCTAAAGATTCATAACAACTATTAAAAAAATACACTTTCAGTGTCGTGTAAGACACAAAATCAAAGAACAAAAATCACTTCTGTTTCTATACATTAGTAATGACTGGTCTGAAGAATAAATTAAGAAAACAATTTTATTTACAATATCATCAAAAATAATAAATTTAACAAATAAACTTACTCAAGGGACACAAGATTAAGGGACAAATGTGTAACACTGAAAACAATAAATCATTGCTAGAAAAAATCAAAGATGACACAAATAAATTTAAAAATACTATATTCATGGATTAGAGCCTAATATTACTTAATTGTCCATACTATCAAATGTGATCTACAAATTTAATGCAATCTCTATCAAAATTTCAATGATTATTTTTCAGAGATATAAAAATTCACCCTAAAATTCACATATATAGCTGAAATTATCTTGAAAAAGAAGAATAAAGTTGGAGGCCTCACACCTTTTGACTTGAAACCATACTACCAAGCAACAGGAATCAAGATGGTATGGTACTGTCAGAATGATGGACGTATAAATCAATGGAACAGAGAGCCTAGAAATACACTCTTTCAGATGTGATCAAATTATTGTTTCAAGGGAATCATGACTACCTAATGGGGAAAAGAGTTTCTTCAGCAAATAATGATGGGAAAACTATATATCCATAAGCAAAGGAATGAAATTGGACCTTTATACCATATACAAAAAACAACTCAAAACAGATTAAAGACCAGGAACGAACCAAAAATTAGAATTCCTACAAGAAAACATGGGGGATACAGTAATGTTTTATTGAAAATGACCCCAAAGCCAAGGCCACTAAAGCAAAAATAGACAAATGGGGATAAATCAAATTTATAAACTATTGTGTACCAAAAAAAAATCAACAGATTGAAAAGACAACCTACTGTATAGGAAAAAATAATTTTAAATCATGTAATTGATAAGGTGTTAATATATATCTGAAGAATATAATGAACTCATACAACTCAAAAACAATAACCCAATTGAAGAAGAAATGGGCAAGGACTGGAATAGACAGTTCTCCAAAGAATATATTTATGAGTACCCAAACAATATATACAAGAATATATGAAAAGTCGCTCAACATAATTAGTTATAAGAGAAATACAAATCAAAACCATGAGATACCATATAACCTCCATTAGGATGGCTACTATCAAAAGAAAAGAAAGTAACAAGTGTTGGTGAGTATGTAGAGAAATTGTAAGGTTTTTACATTATTGATGAGACTGTAAAATGTAGTCATCATGAAAAAGAGTGTGGCGATTTCTCCAACAATGGAACTACTGTATGATTCAACAATCCTCCTTCTCAGTATATATCCAAATAATTGAAATCAACATCTCGGAGAGATGTCTGTGCTTCCACAGTCATTGCAGCAATAATGAAAATAGTCAAGATAAGGAAATAACCTAAAGTCCATTGACAGATGAATAGATAAAGCAAATGTGACATACACATGTCATAGACTATTACGAAGTTTTATTAAATAAAGAATTGCTGTTAAATACAGCAGTATGAAAGAACTGGAGGATATTATCCTGAATAAAATAAGCCAGTCACTAAAGAACAAATATTGTATGATTCCACTAAGATGAAGTATCTAAAACAGCAAGGATCATTTAAAATGAAAGTTAAAAGGTGATTGCCAAAGGCTGGGGTATGGGGAAGGGAAGGAAAATTAGTGCTTAACGGGTATAACATTTCAGTTTTTCAAGATGAAAACTTCCAGAATCTGTTACAAAAGAATATGAATATGGTCAACACTAAGGACTTGTGTACTTAAACATGGTTACACTGGTAAATTTCATGTTATATGTTTTTTTTTAATCACAATAATAGTTATATTTACTGCAAACCTATTTTTCCCCTTGCAATGAAAACTTTAAGGATCTACTCTCTTAGTGACTTACAAATATACTATTGCTTACTATAGTCCCCATGTATATATTACATCCCCAGCATTTATTTATCTTATAACTAAAAATTTATATATTTTGAGTCCTTATATCCAGTTTCCTCTACCCCTCACCTCTTGTCTCTGGTAACCACAAATCTGATCTATTTTTCTAAGAGTTTATTTACTTGTTTGTTTCAATTACACCTATAACTGAGATCATTCAATGGTTGTCTCTGACATATTTCACTCAGCATAATTTCCTCAAGGTCCATTCATGTTGTCACATAGGGCAGAATTTTTTTCTCTTTTTATTTTGGTCAAATAGTATTCCATGGGGTTTCTGGGTGGCTTAGGAGTTAAGCATCTGACTCTTGATTTCAGCTCAGGTCATGATGTCAGTGTTCATGAGGTCTAGCCCCTGAGGTGGGCTCTCTGCTACTTCTGTGGAGCCTGCTTGGGATACTCTCCCTCTCTCTGTCCCTCATCCACTCATATGCACACACACATGTTCTCTCTCTCTCAAAATACTTAAATAAAAAGATTCAAAAAATAATAACAATTTGGAAACATATAATTACTGTCATTAACTAATCCCATTCTCAACTCAAATGCCAACTCCTCAGAAAGATTGTCTTTAATATCCATCACAAAGTAGCCTCTCTCAGTACTATGCCCCAACCTGTTTTATTTCTTTATTTTCTTTACTTTACTTCAGTTTATGCCTTTTCCTCAGAATATAAGTTCCTTGGGGTGTCTAGGTGGCTCAGTCAGTTAAGCGTCCAACTTTGGCTCAGGTCGTGACCTCATGGTTTGTGGGTTCTAGCCCCACGTTGGGCTCTGTGCTGACAGCTAGCTCAGAGCCTGGAGCCTACAGCCTGGAGCCTAGAGCCTGGAGCCTAGAGCCTAGAGCCTAGAGCCTGGAGACAAGAGACTGGAGCCTGGTTTGGGGATTCTGTATCTCCCTCTCTCTCTGACCCTCCCTTGCTCACACTGTATCTCTCTCTCTCTCAGAAATAAATTTAAAAAAAACATTAAAAATTTAAAGAAAAGAATATAATTTCCTTATAAGTAGGGACATTGTCTTATTTACCTCTGTATTTTCAATAGGTGATTAGTGTTTGTCATATGGTTAATTTTTCCATATATCTGTGGATTCAATGAGTTATTTTTAACCAAGACAAAATAAAATTATCCTATTCTACATTTCTTCACATTTTATTCAGACTGTAGATTGGCCTAACTCATTCCTCAAAGAGCACTGTAATTTCAGGTTGTATTTTTTTTTTTAACATTTATTACTGAGAAAGAAAGAGAGACTGAGAATGAGCATGGAAGAGCAGAGAGAGGGGGAGATACAGAATCTGAAGCAGGCTCCAGACTCTGAGCTGTCAGCACAGAGCCCGATGTGGGGCTGGAATCCACAAGCAGCAAGATCATGACCTGAGCCAAAGTCAGACACTCAACCGACTGAGCCACCCAGGTGCCCCAGTTTTTTAATATTATTTCTGTATAGAAAAATGTTTCTGGAAAGGGTCACTTAATGGGCTACTCCTAGACCCTTAGGTGTGATCTCTGTATTTAGCTGTGTGACATAGACTGCAAATTGCTAACCGACGTTCATTCTCTTCTTTCACAAGAGACCTCAACTATATCTAGTGTAGGCATACTTTGGGTTAAAAGTGTTAATTCCCTAGTCTTCCTTGCAACTCTGTATGGCTTTGTGATTTTTTTCTTCTTCTTTTTTTTTTTTTTTTTTTTTTTTTTTTTTTTTTTTGTTAAAATGAGAGGAGGGGTACCTGAGTGGCTCAGGCAGTTAAGAGTCTGAGTTTGACTCAGCTCATGATTTCATAGCTCATGGGTTCAAGCCCCGGGTCTACTTTAGATTCTGTGTNACTCTTTTTGGCTTTTTTTTTTTTTTTTTTTTTTTTTTTTTTTTTTTTTTTTTTGCTTTATTGAGCTACAATGAGAGATACGTCTGGTCTTTCCAAGGAGGCTTCTTAAGAAATTCCTAGTAACATTCTAAAGTTTAGGAAACCTTCCTTAAGCTTAGAAAAAGTATTGTATAGTTTTCTTTATTTCTAATGTAAGCATTCAAAGCTACAAATTCCTGTAAACATTAGTTTTGAAACATCCCACCATATTGTATGTGTTCATTTTTTCTTAGCCACTTGCGTTTCCAATGCTGTCTTAGAGTAGTCACTTTTATTTAATTAACTTGCTTCTATCAAAGCCAGTGCCTGCCCATAATAAAAAACATTAATCAAATGTCAATCAAATATGTAAGTAATGCTTTCATAAAAAGTACCTTGACTTAAGTTATATTCCAAGTTGAGTGCTATGAAAACTTCAAAACTTTTGTCATACCAGGAGCACACTAAGTATGCTAAATGCTATTTTTATCAGTAATGAACTATTCAAAGTTAAAATAAAATTTCTAAAATTTACAAAGATAAATTTAAATTGCAATTTAAGAACATAGAAGAAAAGATTAAGGGATAAGAAATCTTTCTTTGCAGGTTACAGTGACTCTGTGAGAAGATTGTAAATCTATGTCTGAGTCAATGCCCTGTCAGACATTTTACATTTTACATTTATAGACAATGTAAAATCATTTTGCCTGGATCTTTTCTCTTGTCAGAAGTTTTTAACAAATTTTTATCTGGCCAGTTGCTTTAAAGAGAATTCTGTAGTTAAGCTAAATGATGAGTAGAAAACAATTTCAAAAGTCTTGGAGAATCATATGAAATATATTTTATGTTTACCATAACTTATATGAAATAAATATAACTTTAAAAATATTTCTGGATTGCCTGGGTGGCTTAGTTGATTAAATGTCCAACTTCAGCCCAGGTCATGATTTCATGATTCGTGAGTTCGAGCCCCGCATTGGGCTCTGTGCAGACAGCTCAGAACTATGAGCCTCCTTTGGATTCTGTGTCTCCCTCTCTCTCTGCCCTCCCCTGCTTGTGTTCTCTCTCTTTCTCTCTCTCTCTCAAAAATAAGCTTTAAAAAAAAAATTAAAATACATATATTTCCAAATGGTGGGATAATCTTTTTAAAATGTAATCTCATTTTATAATATACATTTTTAATGAGCTAGATAGAAAGACAGATAGATAGTTAGATAGATAGATAGATACTTAAGATGGTTTCAATGGGAGTAAGACAACAGGAGCTTAAGATGGCTAAATCCCCATCTAATTAATAGAAAATAAATTGTTAAATTCTAAAATTGAATTATCCAGTAAAGATAGACTCTACATGCTTTTTATTGTAGATGCCAGAAGACATGTATAAAAATAGTATCAGCAAATGCCTCTATGGAACAGAGTTGGGGAATAGGTCAGAGAAACTTTTGAATTTTAATTTATAAATATATACTTTCTATGAGTTTTTTTAAATATGTGCATTTTTATTAGTAAAATAAAGAAAAGGAAAATTTAAGAGATAGTTTAATGTTCATATTTTATCTACAAGAGGGCTATCAAAAGTTTCTAGGATAATTATACAATTAACAATGTATCAAATTCAAAATAGCAATTATATATTTGACCAACTCTAAATAATTATGTTTAAGCATTTTATACAATTTATTTAAAGAAAATTATAAAGAAAAAATCACATTTTGAAAGAGAAAATAATTTTCAAAAAAGGCATATCTTTGATGGTATCCAGTTTTTCCATATCATTGATCAGACTAGGTCAGACATATGAACAATAGTACAAGCTGTTGAATTTCACAATGTTATGTATCACTGAAAGCTTTACCTTTTCATGAAGATTTTTGGGGGCTTTCTGTCAATGCTAAAAGAATTACATCACCAGAGAAGACAGCCTGGACATTAGAGCAAAGAAAAAAAAATCACACTTAACAAGAGAAAACTGTAAAAGATTTTAGGTTTGGAAAAATCAAAATTAACACCAAGAGAATAAAATAAAGTGATCCTTTCTGTTCATAAGGACATATATGCATGTGCGCGCACACGCGCGCACACACACACACACACTGCATCACCACACACAGTGTTATTATAAACTAGTTTATACACATAAACACTCTGATTGGGTAATAAAAATTCAAAATTGTTTATATTTTAAAAATATGCTTTATATCTCTAAGTTATATTAGTAATGATATACAATCAAATTATATAAATAGATGTTAATGTGAAGTTTTGTCATTTTTATTTGTAAAGCAAGGTATTACACAGCTTAATTTTCTGAGTACTTCATGTGTCTAAAGTTTTAGATTAATTGGTCTTATTTAATATATTAAAATAACAGTTATTCTTCATATCTGATTATAAAGAAATAAAAAATGTATTTTACAGTGTTTATTCTAATAGCATAAAAACATAAAGAGGCAAGTATTCAAAATAAAAGCCACCAAAGGAAAATATAAATTAAGCTTATTTAATTTTTAAGAATTATGCAGATATGCATGGACAGTGACATTCATTTTAACAAAATAATACCAACACTAGTTAACAATTAGATTAGTGCATCAAATCTAAGATTTCTTCTCAGTTTTTTTTTCTTTCTGAAAAGTATCTTCTGAACACTAATGTGTATACAAAACACTATGTTCTAAAATCACTTGAAATAATTATTTTCAAATTGGATATGTCATCATGCTGATAAAAATTAGGTTTCTTTGTTTTGGTTTGTTTACAAATTTTTGCCAGTGCTCCATTATGTAATTTTACTATCTAAAAAATATATATATCTTTTGAAACTATGTTTCCAAATCTAAATATATAATGAGATACTTTTGGACAACTCTTTTATCTCTGTTCTGTATTACCATATCCACCTGTTCTATATTATCAGCCTTTTCTCTCCCATTGTCAGTGTTTCCTGTCACAAATGAAAGCAAATGAATGTATATGTGCACTTATAAGTATATAAATGTTCTACCTTTACTAAAAAATAAAAGTAGAAAGGTAAAGTAAAAGGAAAGGAAAAGCCAAACGATAGAATACTATCCATATATTCTTCTTCACCCTACATTTTATTAATATAAAACAAAATCCTGAAAATTATTACATGGCAGATGTAAAGGATTTTTATTTCCATTTTATGGCATATCCCATTCAGTAGGTGTGCTATTACAGTTATTCATACTGGCCTGTACCAATGAATGTGGGTCAGTTTTAAGCTTCTGAAATTTCTGTAAATACTATAATGGATAATCTTGGTCATATTTTTTTTCAAATTTTGCAAATATATTTTATTACAGATTCTTAGTGGTGGGATTTTCAAAGGATAAATACATCCCTATACAATTTTTCTAGATATTTTTAAGTTTCTTTTATAGGTATTGTTTAATTTAGCATTCCCATCAGCAGTATATCAGAGAGTTTGAACTCTCATAACTTCCTAATTAGATGATGAGTTTTTAAAATTTAAACTCAAATTAGTTATCATACAGTGTAGTCTTGTCTTCAAGAGTAGATCCCAGTGATTCATCTCTTACATGTGACATCCAGCACTCATTCCAAGAAGCACCCTCCTTAATGCCCATCGCCCATTTAGCCCATCTCCCTCCCACTACCCCTCCAGCAACCCTCAGTTTATTCTCTGCATTTAAGATTCCCTTACGGTTTGCCTTTCTCTCTGTTTCTTATTTTATTTTTTCCTTCCTTTCCCTTATGTTCATTTGTTATGTTTTTCAAATTCCATATATGAGTGAAATCATATTTCTTTCTTTCTCTGAGTGACATTTCAGTTAACATAATACCCTCTAGTTCCATCCACATTGTTGCACATGGCAAGACTTTATTCTTCTTTCATTGCCAATGTCTTTGATAAATTGATTTTATTTGTCAACCTGACTGGCCACAAGTTATCCAGATTACACATTATTTCTGAGTGGTCTGTGAAGATGTTTCTGGATGAGACTAGCATATGAATGGGTGGACTCAGTAAAGTGTTCTCCCCAGTGTGAATGGGTATCATCCAATCTGTTAAAGCCCTAAGTAGAACAAATGACAAAGAAAGAAAGAATTTGCTTCTTTTTGTTTCCTTCCTGCCAGCTTGAATTGGATGTCTCATTTTCTTCAGCTCTCAGAATGGAATTAAACCATCAGCTACCCTGGTTCTCAGGGCTTCTGACTTAGAGTAAATTACACCACTGGCTACCCTTTGTCTCTAGATTACAGATGGCAGATTTGTGGACTTTTCAGTCTCAATAATTGTGTGACCAAATCCCTCATAATAAAATCTCCATTTCATGTAAAGAGTATCATGATAAGTGAAATAAGTTAGTCAAAGACAAATAACATATAATTTCACTTATATGTAGAATTTAAGAAGCAAGACAAATGAACATTGGGGAAAAGAAAATAGACTCTGAAATATAGAGAACAAACTGATGATTACCAGAGGGGAGGGGGTGAAGGATGGGTTAAATAGGTGATGGGAATCCTCCTTTTTTTAAGTGACAAAGAAAATGATCTTCCTTTTTTTTTTGTAGTCTCCCAAATCATACCATTCATATTTGAAACAGCATAATTGGTAATGCATTGCCCTATACTCTACTGTTTATTTTTCTATCTTCTGTACAAGACTAACACCTACTTAAAGACAAGAAAAAAATCTATGTGCAATATTATATCTCAGCACAGTATCAGACACTGAATACAGGGTTATAATACTCAAAAACAAAAATAGTTTAATGGATGATTGGATGAGTAAAATAATTCACCTAAGGATATGCTCAGTAAGAATATTTTTTGGAAAAATCAATAAAAAGAACAAGTCTGCATATCTAGAGCCTATTTGAATTAAATAAACCCTAAAATAAATTTAATCCAGCACATATATTTATATGTGTATTGGCTTTTGTTTCATTACAATTAGTTACCTAAATGAGAAAGCGATAATATTTGTTTGACTCTGCTGAATCAAATATTTCCTATCTCTATTATAAATTGGAAAGCTGCTTAAAGATTTCCTAGAAAGCCCTTAGATGTGTAACATAGAGTAATTGAGAAAAACTGACAGACTTATGTTCTAGACACTCAGTTGGGGAAGGACAGGATGAAGAATCAAGGAAAATTATGTATGCTTCAACGTAAAAACCTTTATCAGAAAACAGAAGTGGCAAGGATTGATTTACTTGAGAAACTAAGGAACACAATTGTGAAAGGTCTTATATAATCATGGGCAATTAATTCTAAATGAAGAATGGAAAGGAAGGGAAAAATTAAGGTAACCAAAAGTCATAAAAAGTTCCACCATAATTATCTACATAGGAAAGGCAAAATATTAGTAGAGCATTCTACAATTAAAATCTCCCAACAATAATGCTTTTGAATCCAATTCATAGAATTAGAGTAGGATTTGGAACATATTCTCTTGTGATGGAACTGTCAATCTTTTATTTCTTAATTTACAAAACAAAACAACTGTAAGCGTACATAAACACACATGTTTGTCTCCAAACTAAGACTGTCTAAAGTGAGACCAAGGACACAAATGTGGTTTGGGATTCCGGTTTAACGATTACTCTTTAGGAAGAGTAGTTTTCAGGCCTGGTTGTCATTACAATCATTGTGGTCCTTTTAAAATTTCATACATCCATGGGCCCCACCTCAGTCCTTTTGAGTCAGAATCTCTGGTCAAGACTGTGGACACTTTGACTTTTCAGAAGGTGTACAAGAAGTTGTGGTATGTAGCTAGCACTGAAAATCTCCTGTTTAATAAGAAACTCTTAAATATAGAGAAAAAACCCAGAAGGTTGCTGGAGGGATTGTGGGTGGGGAAATGGGCTAAATGGGTAAGGGGCATTAAGGAAGACACTTGTTGGGATGAGCACTGGGTGTTGTACAGAGAAGATGCATCACAAGAATCTGCTCCTGACATTATAATTGCACTGTATGCTAACTAACTTGGATGTAAATTTAAAAATAAATTTTAAAAAAATCTCCTGTTTAAAGAATAGAAGAAGAACATAAAAATTATTGAAACAATCTGTTAGGCATCCATTTATCTTGGTATAAACTAAATTCGTTAAATTGAGTGTGAAGGCCTAGGCACAGTCCAGGTGATTTTGGAATATCTAATTGTTGGGTGTTGAGAGGTAAGAGCAGAGACAGATTTTGCCATGCAGGTAAAATCCTGGATAGCTTCTGCCTATGAGGTGAGAGTCTTTGTTTTCCACTGATGGGTGGCATGGCACTAAGTTCTTTATATCTCATTGAATCAAACAGGTAATTAATAAATTTACATAAAATTGAGTTTGGATTTATAGTGTGCTTCATAAGATTAGATGTGAGTGTAAGCAAAGCAGAGAGACACTGAATAAAGCTGCATTAAGAGGGATCTTGTGGACTGATGCATTTGTTGAATGCATTTGTTGAAGCTCTAGTGTATGGAGGTAGGACTTTGGGGAGGTAATCTGATTTAGATAAATTTATGAGAGCAGGGCCTTAATGCGGAGATTAGTGCTTTCATAAGAAGACACACCAGACTCCTTGTTTGTCTCCCTCCTTCCTCTCCTTCTCCCTGTCTGGCTTCCCCTCCTTTCCCCTCTCCCTTCTCCCTTTCCTCTTCCTCTACCATTCTTTCTCTCTCCCCTTCTCCCTCCCCCTCTTCCTCTTATACAGCTAGGAGGCAGCCTTCTGCAAAACCAGAAGGAAAGGTCTCACCAGAATTCAACCATGCTGCCACCCTGATCTCAGACTTCCATCTCCCAGAACTGTGAGAAGTAGCTTTCTGTGTAAGCCACTCAATCTATGGTACTCACTTATGGTAACCTGAGCTAACTAGTACCTTTGTATAGAAGTTAAAAAAATTATTTATGCTTCACCATGGAGTAGGAGAAGAATTGGAAGTACTAAACATCTCCCTTTCACTTCATCACGGTAGATAATCTTAAATAGATAAACAGGAGGGCATCTGGGTGGCTCAGTCGGTTAAATGTCCCACTTCAGCTCAGGATATGTTCCCACGATTCATGGATTTGAACCCTGCATTGGGCTCTGTGCTGATAGCTCAAAGCCTGGAGCCTGCCTCAGCTTCTGTGTCTTTCTCTCTCTGCCCCTACCCCACTCACGCTCTGTCTCTCTCTCAATAAATAATCACAAAAAGGAAATTTAAATAGGTAAACAGGAGCTAGCACTTCTTGAATAAATGATCGTCTATAATTTCACATAATGTTATGGAATTCTAGATTCATGAAATAGGTACACAAGAGCACATGTATATATCCATATATTCATACTTCTAGTGACTAGAAGTTAAATGCTTAGATTCTATCACTTATTTGACATTGGGCAAATGAATTTAAGTGATAGATCTCAAAGTGATTTATTTTCTTGATTCCTATAAATCAATGAGAATGAAAGTGAAATTAACAGAATAGAGAGACTCTATGGAGGAAGGCAACACAGCACGAGTGTGGGGACAACACAATTGGTGTTTACAAAATGGGATGCCCAGGGATTTAAAAATAAATCACTTAAAGTGACATGCAATTTAAACAAATCAACTTGATCTCACAGTGTGGAATATTTTTCACAATTTGTCTGGCTCCATAAGTGAAAGAAGATTACGTTTTTTATTTGGGGAAAAAAGGATCTAATGACAGTTCCTTTTAAAATACACAAAAAGAACAGATAAAAGTTATATGATAAATTGTCTGAGATTTACTTTCCAAAATTACATAAATACAATGGTGAAAATTCTGATGAGCTGGTAGAGGTTGTAAATAATAAAGCTTATAGATACTTTTTTATTTGATTAATCATCTAAATATGTGGCCAAGATACAAATTATATGATTTAGTGATTCAAATTTAGAATTATATAATAAAAAGAAGTAAACATTTTTCTGAGATTAAGGAAATGAAATTTTACATTCTTAAGTTTTTATATCAATGTTATATTAATTTGAAATCCTCCTTTAAAAATACATTCAATTGAATATAAAGATAACTGCTCTAAATATATTTCAAATAGATTTATTATTGTAAAAGACTCTCTTGAGATCTGTTGATGCAACTAGTTTATCTGAAATTGAAATTTCCATAAAATATACAATTAAATTAAAAAAACATGTAAATCATTGCATTGTGTTATATTCCTGTTAATGCCAACGACTCTGACAAAGGAATAGTTAGGATTATTAACTCTCTAGATGAGCAGGACTACTTGTACCTACATAGCTGGAGTGTATGATTATGTGTTTGTGTTTCTATTGGGGAAAGGTCACATCAGCAGAAAAAAAAAAACAAAAACACCGCTTACAATTAAGACAGTTCTTACTACTCTGACTGTGGATTCTGATTCTAATTTTGCCAGATACCAAGAGGATCCATTTATACCAGGACTACAAAGTGATATAAGAGCCATTTGAAACCTTTGGGTAAAGCTTGTATTGCTTCCCAGGGGCACCTCAGTGGCTCAGTTGGTTGAGTATCCAACTCTGGCTCAGGTCATGATCTCACAGTACATGGGTTTGAGCCCTGCATTGGTCTCTGTCTGAGCTGAAAGCTAAGTCTGGAACCTACTTCAGATTCTGTGTCTTCCTCTCTCTCTGTTCCTCTACCACTAGTGCTCCATCTCTCTCTCTCTCTCTCTCTCAAGTAAATAAATAAATAAATAAATAAATAAATAACATTTAAAAAAAAGATTTAGGGGCACCTGGGTGTGCTCAGTCAGTTAATTGCCCAACTTTAGCTCAGGTTATGATCTCAAGGTTCATGAGTTGGAGACCTGCATCAGGCTACGTACTGACAGCTTCAGTTTCTGTGACTCCCTCTCTCTCTGCCCCTTCCCTGCTCATGTTCTCTCTCCCTCAAAATTGAATAAACATTTAAAAGAATATTTTTAAAAAGCTTGTATTGTTTCCCAATCCATTAAGTCTCTTTAGATACTGAATTTCCTGGGTACTCAACTTCTCCAATCATTAAGATAATAGCTAGAAAGGGTAAATAACTATATGTAGTAAGAACTGAAATGTGGCCCTCGCTTTCTAAATCCAGATGATTACTTCTGCTACTCAAGTAATGTCCAATATTCACCTAAAGTAAGCATCTCAAATGTTTAATAAAGAGTCTGAGAACCTTGCAGTACTTAATGTATACTTAAGTATACTATACTATATACTATAATGTATAGTATTATAATTGGCTGATTCTGTCTAACTATAGAATCTCTTTCAGTTTTAAGTTAAATTTATTATTTTTTAGAGGTTTTGGGAGAAAATATTTTTTAAAGTCTTTAACAAAAAATGTTTATCTCAAAACACTATGAATTTATTCAGTTCTAGAGAATGAGATCTGTATGTAAAATGACAGTAAGGAACGAACTGAGTCCTGGTTATCTTAATTTAAATGCATGAATCTTGAAAACAAATATTAATGTGCACACATACATGTGAACACATGCATGTCTTTCATATATTAAAAAATTCAAATAATGTAAATACAATGTAATTTACTGATATTTTTTGTGGATTAGAAAGACCATGGATTTTAGAGTCAAAGAGATGACTTGTTTTAATTCTTACAAACTGTAGAGAGTAAAATTGGATAATTATATTACTATGGGCAATACGATGACTTGCTAGCTTATTTAAAAAAATGTTTTATTTATTTTTGAGAGAGAGAGAGACAGCATGAGCTGTCAGAGGGTCAGAGAAAGAGGGAGACACAGAATCTGAAGCAGGCTCCAGGATCTGCGCTAGCTGTCAGCACAGAGCCCGACGCGGGGCTTGAACCCACGAACCATGAGATCATGCCATGAGCCGAAGTCGGACACCTAAGCCACCCAGGCGCCCCTTATAGCTTTTGTTTCTTGACAACATAAAACTGTCAGCACGTCCTGAGATAAATGTTTATTTCATAGATATTTCTATTGTATTTTTCCCTGTGGTCTTTTTGTTGTACTTTTGAGAAAATAAGTATTTTATACACAGCCTGTCATGATAGTTTTCCTTATAGCTCTATGTAGAAATCAAAAAGAAAGGTATCTAGGAAAGAGCTTTTGTGTGTTTGTATATATGTGTGTGTACCTAAATGTAATTATTATTACTGATAGAGTTACTACTGGTTTAGAAATCACTCAAAATGTTTGTATTGAGAGAGTTTATGTAGAATTAATAGTACTGTGAGTGATAATATTTTCATGTTATTTTTTTCACCACAACTAACTAATCCATGATAATTCCTTCTGAAATTTATACTTAACTACACTCACCCCCATGAGATAACAATTCATTTTCTTTAGACGTGTTTGTTTCCAGGTAACAAATTTATGTGAAACTGTATTGCATATGAACTCAGAGTACGCCAGAAGTGGGGTAATTTAAATATTTTGCAGAACTTAGTCATACAGATGGCAGGTTTTGTTGTTGTTGTTTTGGTGACAATAAAATGTGAGCCTGATTGATGCAAAGGTATTACTTTGTTGTATATTTGTGTATTCTGTCATCACAGAAGCAATGCATTTAAAACAGGTTAGGGTTTTGTTGTTGTTGTTGTTGTTTTCTTAGTATTGTTTTTCTGTCTTTCTTCATAAGCACGATCAAAACAATGGATTGCTGAGGTTTGGATAGCGAGACAGGGGACCCAGAATTTGTACTGGACACCTGAAAATGGGTGAGTTTGAATTGTATATTAGAGATTTTCCCCCCATTTCAGCATCAACTTTGGATGCCAAGGAATTTTTTGGAAGTTGTTTTCCTCAATTACTTGAATAATAAAAGTCCCAGTGAATGCATTTTAAGGAAGACATTGATGAATATACTTTATTTAGATATACTTCACTTTTAGTCATTCTTTCATCAGGCAATTAAAGTGTGTGTATTATACAAACAATACTGAGCTGCATTTTGGGGAAGTACAGCCGACAGGAATATCATCCCTGTTTCTCCTAGGTTAGATTCCAGTCAGTGGAGAAACCTAAACTGCTTATATAGTCCTGGTGAACAAACAGACTCTTGAACCTGAGAATAATACTTCTGTAAAGCATTAACCCTGGTAAGGAGAGAGAAAGATGGATAATTCAAGGAGTAATGTCCTTCAAGCTATGTTTACAAAAAGTGATTTTTCTGCATCATTTCAAGTTAGGTTGGTGAACTGAAGAGTATGTGAAACAACCTATTTTAATCTCTGTTTAGCCCAGTGGTTGTCAGCATCATCAGATTTTATTAAAAAATTCTTGATGTTCAGATTCTAGGGTTAGAGATTTTATGCACCACCACTTGTCTACCTGGTTACTTAGAAGATAAGAGACTACTTACTTTATTAAAATTAGCCACTTTGAAGTTCATTATCTGGCATTGTTTAATAATAAAATTTTAGGCATCATAAAAATGTTCTTAACCAATGAATGGATAACCAATTGTCCATGTAGCCATTCAATGGAACACTTCCAGAAGGTTTTGCAGAAGGAATAATTTAGGGAAGAACTTTCCTAAGGATCTCAGTAAACCCTCCGGGTTACTAGGCCAGAACTTAGGGCGCCTAAAATCCCAGAGTCTGTACCTATTGCCATCATCATCGGGGAGGGCTCCAATAGAGTACAGATATTGTAATTTTTAAGAAATTTTTCAATGTTTATTTATTTTTGAAAGAGAGACAGAGCATGAGCAGGGGAGGGGCAGAGAGAGGAGACACAGATCTGAAGCAGGTTCCAGTCTCTGAGCTGTCAGCACAGAGCCTGACACAGGGCTCGAACTCATGAACCCTGAGATCACGACCTGAGCTGAAGTTGATTCTTAACTGAATGAGCCACCCAGGAGGCCCACAGATATTGTAATTTTCTATATGGACTCTGATGTGATTAAATTGAGGTGGTATACATATTGCTGCTCACCAATATTTTCCATGTTTCCTTCTGGGTCCTTTGATGTAAGATTGCCAATAAAATACAGAACACACAATTAAATTCTAAATTCCTATAAACAATGAGTAATATTTTAGCATAAGTTATTTTTCAAAATATTGCATGGGATACATATGTTAAACATTATTCCTTTTTAATCTAAAATTCAAATTTAACTGAAAATCCTGTGCTTTTCCAGCTTTTTGAGATGCAATAGACATACAAAATTGTAAGATATTTAAAGTGTGTCATGTGGTGACTTGATATATAAATATGGAAAGGATGCCCCCTTAAAGTTAATTAACATATCTGTCATCTCACATATTTGCCTTTTTGCTTTGGTGAGAAACATGGCACCTATATTTGGCAACAGTTTCACTTCTATGTTGAGTTTAGATGTCATTATTTCACTCAGTTTGGTCATCAAATGTATGTCGCTTCTCTGAGAGATCTAACCCAGGCAACCAATTGATTGCCGAGATAAATGTCCCATAGAACTCTTATTGTAGCCCTGCAACCACAGATTTCCTAAGATGTTGTGAAGGGTGAACATTGAGCTTTCACTTAGACAATGCCTAGGAAAGCTTCCCAGTTTTGTTGAATATTTGGATTGAGTGGGAAGTAAGCTATTGTTTATATGCTTACACTGAAGTTTAGGAGGTGCTTATTAACAGAGTATAATCTAGGTTATCCTAGTAAAGGTCAGAATGGCTGGGATTCTAGGCAAATGTAGGATTCCTACATGATTAAAATTTCATTTGATATTGATTATCCTGAGTTTAAAATAACAGTTTTAATGGGGTGTGTGTGTGTGTGTGTGTGTGTGTGTGCATGCGTGCACACACACATGAATATGTGCATGTGCATATACAGGCACATATGTCTTAGCCATAATTATCTGTGGAGAACTGAATTTAGGATGAGTTCAAATTTTTCCAGTTGAGCATGACAGAAAGAAAGGTAGACAGAGTTGTTGAGGATGATTGCAAAAGCGTATTTACAATTAAAGGATGCAGAGTCAAAGCTGGAGGAGGAAGGAAGTGCTATTAGGGAAGGTAAAATGGATGTAGAAAACAATGAACCATCATCCTTTGTGGGGTCAAAACTGTAATTGAAGTTTATGATGTAATATTCAATCTATGGCAACTTCTGATATGTCATAGAAAATATGGATCCTTAAAAATCCCTCATTTTAGAGTTCTTTGAATTGGTTGGATAAAAACTAGATATTGAAAGAAAGAAGAAATAAGACCTTATTTTATCATGGAAGAGTGGTGAAAATGGATCTGAAAAATAAAGGTAGAGTTCGGATAAAAACTGAGAGGCATTTCAAAGAGAATATTCTAATCCAGTCTCTGAAAATCCATTATTGTTTAGTGAACCTATTTTATTTCTCTATTTAAGTCAGTAGCCATTTCAAAGCTTCACAATCCTCACCTCCCCATCCCCTTCAGTCTTACAGACAACATGTCTTTATAACTGGAGACTGTCAGGTATGCACTCGCATAACCAATCTTTTCCTTTCCTAAATGCATCTTCATCAACACCATTTCTTCTTGTTAAACCCTTGTTTGAAGATAGATTTGAAATTCCAGATAGTATAGATTTTCCAGAAAGAATTCACCAGAACTTATCCCTGTAGGCAAAGGTCAAGCAGATAAAGTTATCAAAAAACTGCCTTTACAGAAACTAAACAAAACCACCAATCCTAGCTGGTTTCACAGGCAAATCATATAAATCTGCAAAGATAACCACGACTTTGTTGAATTTGTGCTCCTTACATTGGTGGCATTTTTTTTCTTCTACGAGCTTATTAACCTCTACATTGTTTTCCTGGATTGTCATCTTTGTGTCTGTATCATTTAATTCCATTACTTCATAGTAACAGTTAACTCTAGCCATTAACACAGAGTGTACAGAGATGATGTCATTCAAGATCAATAAATTTATGGACATTAATACATACTGTATGCCTAACAAGTTTGATTATATAAAAGTAATAGCTGTATATCATTAGAATTCAATATAGGCACATACAATTGTAGGCTTTACTCCAAAGTCTTCAAAGTACTACTTTTTTTACAGTGTCCATATTTTTAGATGAAATTTTATGAAGTATTTGAGTGCTTCTTTCATATATAAATGAATTTGAATGATGAACAACAAAATTTATTGGAAATCTTTAGTTAATGTGTATGGCTAGATTATAAAAAGCTAATTCTTGACTAAATCTGACAATTAATATGAACTAATAACTGTTAGCATTTATTTTATATTTTAAAATTTTTGTTTGTTTATTATGAGAGAGAGAATCCCAGTGCTCCACACTGTCAGCACAGAGCCCAACATGGGGCTCAGTCTCACAGAGTGAGATCATGACCGGAGCTGAAATCAAGAGTCAGTCTCTTAACCAACTGAGCCACCCAGGTGCCCCTGATATAATTTCTTTTAAAAGTTTTGATTTCAGGGCGCCTGGGTGGCTCAGTCGGCTAAGCGGCCAACTTTGGCTCAGGTCATGATCTCGCAGTTGTTGGGTTTGAGCCCTGTGTCGGGCTCTGTGCTGACAGCTCCTCAGAGCCTGTTTCAGATTTTGTGTCTCCGTCTCTTTCTGACCCTCCCCTGCCCACTCTGTCTCTCTGTCTCTCTGTTTCTCTCTCGGTCTCTCTCTCTCTCTCCCTCTCTCAGAAATAAATAAAACATTAAAACAATTTTTAAAAAGTTTTTGATTTTGCTGTGTAATTCATAAGAAGAATAGCAATTGTAAAAGACTGTAATGTCCTTACCCAATGCATGTAAGCCATAAACCACAAGGTTTCAAAAGACTAATTGAAAGAATGTCCTTGAGGAAAAGGTGTAATAGAGAATATCTCAGGGTGATTATATGTGGTGGTAGGGCCATTACCCAGCTTCCATAAAGTGTTGGGATTCCAAATTTTATAAGTAGAGAGAAAACAATAATATCTGAGAAATAGAGTAAAGAATTAGAAATAAAAATTCAGAAAAAGGTGGAGATAGTAGAGAAGTATAACTTGGGAACTTGAGAAATTAGAAACAGTAATAAGATAATGTAGTGGCATAGTTTAAGTTCTAATGTTTTTGACACCTTCATTTAGTGTTTTAATTACCACTTCTTCACCCTCTTGGCAAGGAAAGGATTCATTCCTGTTCTAGGATTATGGGGAATACCCAAACACATAACGTTTTACCCTGGAGAGATAATATTTCCAGCAGCATATTAGTTACATATATTCAGCCCAGGATAGAAGACATGCATGTCACTCAAATGGATGTTTCACTTGGGTGTTTCACTCAAATGCAGAGTGATCAAGAAAAGACTGTGGGAGGCAAGCTTTGTAGTCACAAGAAAGTGAGATGATCCCTGGGTTCCACAAGAGGATGTGACTGTCTTGCCTGCACAGTTCAGCTGGCAGGGAACAGAAGCCCACTACTCAGGAATAAGCAGGCTCTGTGCCTTGTGCTCATGGTAAGGAGGTTGTTTGGTGACAGAATCTTATTGGTGAGCTCATATCACAGTTGGTACATCAGTGTGTGTGTGTGTGTGTGTGTGTGTGTGTGTGTGTCTGTATGTGTGTGTGTACATGTGTATGTATTCTTTTTAAATTTTAGAATAATGTTAGATTTACAGAAAAATAATGGGATAGAGTGTTAGCATCATATCCCATTATTACTGGTTCCATTATTATTAACATCTTATGTTAGTATGGTACAGTTGTTACAATTAATGAACCAATGTTGATACATTGTTACTGACTAGACTCCACACTTACTCATATTTCTTAAGTTTTTACCTAACCTCCTTTCTCTGGCCTAGGACCTTATATAAGAGATCACATTATATTTCTTGATCATGTTTTGTTAGTTTCATCTTGGCTATGAAATATTCTCAGATTGTTGTCTTTGATAACCTTGACAGTTTTGAAGAATATTGTACAGGTATCTTGTAGAATACCCCTCAAATAGAATTTATCAGATGTCTTTGTGATGATTAGAATGGAATTAAGGGTTTTTTGGGGGAAAGATCATGAAGTAAAGTGCCATTTTCATTAATTCATGCAAAGGGTACACACTAGTGGTGTAACCACACTGTCAATGTGAACCTTGATTACCAGGCTGAGGTAGTGCTTAACAAATTTATCCAATGGGAATTTATGCTCTTCCCTCCTTCACTCTACTCTTTGGAAGAAAGTCACTAAGTGCAGCTCTTACTTGAGGAATCAGGACTTATGGCTGCTTGAGGATGGAGTATCTACTAAATACTTAGACTTTGTCTTTATAGGAGATTATTCTCTTCTTTATTTATTTATTCAATAATTTATTTATATTAGTGTTTGGCTTATTGACAGTTTATACTGTAAGATATAATCCACTAATACTTTATTGTTTAAGTTGTTCCAACTTTCAACACTGGAAGTTCTTTCTGTTGTTTCCTGTGTCCTTTGACATATTCCATCATTGTGTGCCTGTGTGTGCTAGAACATTTCTCAGGTGGCTCAGTCTGTTAAGAGCCTGACTTTGGCTCAGGTCATGTCCTCGTGGTTTGTAGGTTCAACCCCCACATCACCACACATGTTTTGTGCTGTCAGCACAGAACCCCTTTGGGATCTTCTGTCTCCCACTCTCTCTGCCCCTCCCCTGCTCACACATACTTTCCCTCTCTCTCATAAAAAACAAAAACAAAAACAAAAACCCACACACATTAACACAATGAATACGCTCCAAGATCATCTTGTATATTTTCTGCCCCAGTTTAAGAATCAGCTGGTGGTTCAGTTGATTAAGCCTTTGACTTCGGCTCAGGTCATGAACTCATGATTAGTGATTTCAAGTCCCACAAAGGGCTCTGTGCTGACAGCTATCTCAGAGTCTGGAGCCTGTTTCAGATTCTGTCTCTCTCTCTCTGCCCCTCCCCTGCTCATGTCCTGTCTCTATCTCTAAAAAATAAATAAATTTTGAAAAAAATTAAAGAATCAGCCATTTCTCCAAGCAGCCTTGGATCCTTTTACTGGCAAATATTAGAAACTATATACATATATTAAATATTCCTATGTGAAACCATCTGTATATAACTTAAGCTACACACAGGTTCAAACTGATGTTTCCAACTAAAGTGATCTATGTGGTAATGTATTATAATTAGAACATCAGTAAGAATTTATTATCAAGAGGCCTGATGTTATATATGATAATAAGTTTTTTTAGAAATGACACATTTATAAGAAGAGCTAACCCCTTTGTTTCTCTAACAATATTTTTATGTAAATACAAAATGTCTTCTTTTTGTTACTTCTCATGTACAACTTTGGCTTATATGATATGATCAGAAATTTAAAATTGGTAGAATCTTAAAGATTATATAATCCATTTATCCAACTGTACATGGCAAGATTAAAATACAGAACATTTAAGATATTTCACATATTTGTATTTGAAAAAATTGGTGGTTAGCTTAGATTCAGATCAAAGCTCTATTCCACAGCTTTCAATACATGCTTGCAAATCATGATGGACACTAGCAGGTATTAATGAAACCCACATGAAGAAAATAATGGTTCAAATAAACTGTGTTTATTTAAACATCAATGTGACTTAAATAATAACAAAATGCAAAGAGAAAATGGTGAAATGAGAATAACATACTGAGAAAATTTTGCCACCAAGACTCCTTTTTCAAAATCCTGAATATCACTTATTTAAGCAACAGTATTCTACATTCAAAGAACATTCATTTGAGAATCAGGAAATTATATTCTAGGTTTATGATTTTATCTGTTTATTCAATTATAAAATGTGGTTATCCTCTCTGATAACTGAGTTTTAAAATTCCATAGACTCAATATTTACAAAATTATTTCTGATCAATTGAAAAATCTTTTCTTTTGAAACTATTTAAGTTTATAGAAATCATAGGTTATTTGAGAAGTCATTCAAAGATCAATCAAGAGAGAATGTCATACCAAATACCAAATTTTCTGGGCTCCAATCAAACCTGGCCCTTACCTGAAAGAACACTTTATTTATTATTATGTTGATAATAGTAAAGTTTTCTTTTTTAATTGGTTAGTAGTTCCCAAGGAGAAGACAACTTTGTGGTATCTTAACTGACATTTTTGTTATGAATTCCATTGCCAATATTTTATTCAGGTGTGTTTTGTAATGAGAATTAGCTCACAAATAACTTGGACTCTTAAGCCACTGTGATGAAACTAGCAGCTCTATATCAATCCAGATAGCTCTTTAATGGGTCCTCTTGTTTCTAAGCACATCTTTTTTTTTTAATCACATTAAAACAAATCTAGTTTACAATTGTGCCTTTTAATCAGCTAAAATAGTAAAGATTTCAAACTAAACACATATAGATCAGCTATCTATATCAGTTCAAGAGCCTTCTAATGTCTAAATCATTTATTTGTTATTGCAGAAAATAAAAGTGCAATATCTAGGTTACTAAAAATGAGACATCCAGAAATTTCTGTACTCATTATGTTATTTAAAGCTCATCTGCAAAATTTATAAATTACAACAAAATACATTTATTCTTCACTGGTCAACCCATAAAGAAGCAAATACAGTGATTCTTGCTTTAAAATGGCAACACTTTGGATATGGTGAACATTTTCCAGTGTTTTGATAAAATATTATAAATAGCTGGAAGATTTGATAATTTTTTTCTACTTCCTGATATCTCATCATTATACATTGTATCATCTGAGGGAATATGTGAAGACAGTACTCAACATGTTTCAGTATATATTCTACTCACAAGAAGGAAACTTCTTGGGGAGCCTGGGTGGCTCAGTAGGTTAAGCCTCTGACTTGGGCTCGGCTCATGATCTAGCAGTTTATGAGTTCGACCCCCGCACTGGGCTCTATGCTGATAGCTCAGAGCCTGGAGCCTGCTTCAGATTCTCTGGCCCTCGCCCCACTCACACTCTATCTCTCTCTGTCTCTCAAAAATAAATAAACATTAAAAAAAATTTAAAAAGAACAAAACTTCTTTAATATGAAATAAATGACAGGAATCTAATGAATTAATTTCACTTTGGAGATAATGCATTTGATTGATTTTACACATTTTTAGTCATTCACAAAAAAGACTGTTCATTAGGATTGCAGTCAAAGTGTCAGACTGCATTATAATAAAGACCTTCCTTCAAGATCTCATTGGTGTTTTAGTAACAAAAACTTATTATGGTTTGAACTGATCTGCTTTACAGTAAATTTTATTCCATAGTTCCAATGATAGAAATAGATTGACACAAAACTAAACTTTTGACTTTGGGCAGCAGCTGGAAATACCACCCATCTTGACATAAGTGTATTAAGACATTCCTCATTGAAAAAAAAAAAAAAAAAACATTCCTCATTGGAATTTGACTGAAAAATCTAAACTATTTAGTTAATAACATGGTCCCCTTTAAAATCCATATATTTTCAGTGCTTTCCAGTAATAATATTAAGGATTGACAATTCCTTTATTTTCTTTCTGTACTTCTGTATTGGTAATTTGAATAACACATTTGGATTAATGAGGATTAGACATCGATAATTCTATGAGTAATGTGCTCTTGAAATGTTTACCAGTATGTTACTGGCTGCCACTGAAACATGAATGTTTATTTTAAAACATTGGATAACATTCTTTATTGTGTTCAATGTGCCTATCTAAGGAAAAAATATCCAAGTGTACCAAGAGACTCATTCCTTTACCCCCCCATGACACAACATAGTTTTAATTTCTCCTTAGGTAGAAGAAAGCATAACCTAGCAAGATTTGCTAGACACCTTTACATCTCATGAATGCAATCCCAAAACCTTTTCTTTCCTCTTCTCTTCACTTACTTAAATTTTACTTACATTATATCTTTTTAAATATATGTGTTTATTTTTCTTTCAAAAATATTGAATATTTGTTTTTTAATTGTTTAGTAAATAATTATTAATATTCAACTATGTTGATGCCATTTTTTTATATTCACTTTTTTGCCTAGAATCTGTTTAAAATAAACAATTGCTTGGTAACTGCTTGAAAACGGTGATCATTTTCATTGTGTTTATTTTAGGAGACATACCAAAGTAGGCTACTTCAAAATATCTCTGTTCCAGGAAAAAGCAATTCAGGGTCATATTGAAGCAATCTTGAAAATAGTAATTTCAGATTTATCACATGAAGATATAGAAAATGTCAATATAGAAAAGATTAAAATTTCTATCAAATTTACACATTACTGTCTAGTATTTTACATGCATTTGGGAAACAAATACATGTTATGAGTTAATGAGTAATGACATTTTTAAATCTTCATATTGACTGAACATGCATAAATATTTAATGCCCTGGATGACATCTCTTTATTTGGCCTCAGTGGGATCACATTTTTTAGATTTCTTTTAAGTCCTGTAGACATTCCTATCTGTCTTCTATGAATTCCCTACCTTCTCTATAGGATGCTTTAAGGTCAGATATTTCAGAGCTTATGCCTCCTCATGTTTTCCTTGAAAGATCTCTACCATATTGCTGGCTTCCGTCAGAATCCGTGTGTCCAAAACCCTACATTGGCATGCCTGGCCCACATTTCTTTTCTTACATGGTAACTTTAAAATGTCCTCTTGACAGCTCTACTAGAAATTGTTTTATTTTCATTTTTGTTTTTAATTTGTTGTGGTTATTGCTGTTTACTATCTCTCACTATTCCTTTTGACTGAAGTAGTCCTCGTCCTTTGGCTTCATTTAGCTAACTAATGTTTGTAAGAACTTACACTACTTTTTCCCCATGCTCTAATCTAGATTCAGAGACTATTATATAATGGTATAGCACCTGGTGTATTTACACCTTTATATAAGACTATAAACACAATGAAGGCCTGAGATAATGTTTGACATATGAATCTTAAAGTCTATAGAACTTAGTATAGTGCGTGACATTTTTAATTCTTGGCATTTTATAATTTTGGCTTATTTTCAGATAAATTTATATAAGACAAACACACCATAACCCCCAAGGAAGGTAGGGCAGTTATTACCATTAATGTTTGTTTATAGAATAGTAGGAATGGAATGGAATTCTCAGACATTCTAAACCTTAATTCAATTGTTTCTCTACCATCTGTGATTAAATATTATGTTGATGTTTAGAATATTAAAGATGTGCAATAGAGCAGTATGTTTTATTATTAATATGACTGTGACCAAGATACATATGTAAATACACTTTGATGTTAATATTTACCACTATAATAGCTGAGATCATTTTGCAGGTCCCTGGGACTTATTCTCTTTCATGGCCCCAAATTTTACTGTGTTTTTAGAGGAAGTGGTATAGGCTAACGTAAGTATGGTTTTAGCGATTGGTTTCTATAAATTTCTTCATGAGGCGTAGATGGCAATAAAGTATACATTACTATATATTTGGTCCATCATGTCAATTTTGACCTACTGCTATAAACGTCTTTCCTTTATTACTAATAAGTGCATTTAACAATTCTGAAAGTAATTCTATGTAGTCTGTCCAATAGAGCTCTCAAATAGTTCAGCTGACGTTTAGTCTTTACATTAACTCCACAAAATACAAACAGGAAGTATTTTTTGAAATAAAATAAAATAGTTATACCTCATTCTCAACTCTACCGAAAGTCCAAAGACTGGGGCACCTGGGTGGCTCAGTTGGTAGAGCCATCCAACCTTGGCTCAGGTCATGAATCTCACAGCTTGTGAGTTTGAGCCTCGCGTTGGGCTCTGTGCTGACAGCTCAGAGCCTGGAGTCTTCTTCAGATTCTGTGTTCCTCTCTTGCTCTGACCCTCACCCATGTATGCTCTGTCTCTCTCTCTAAGAATAAATAAAATATTTTAAAAAATTTAAAAATCCAAAGACTAATATTTTATTTTTATTTTTCTTTAAATTTTTTAACGTTTATTTATTTTTGAGAGACAGAGGGAGCGAGCATGAGTGGAAAGAGGCAGAGAGAGGAGGAGACACAGAATCTGAAGCAGGCTGGAGCCTGCTGAGCTGTCAGCACAGAGCCGGATGGGAGGCTTGAACTCACCAAGAGATCATGACCTGAGCTGAAGTCGGAACCTTAACCAACTGAGCCACCCAGGCGCCCAACTAATATTTTAAAAATCAATTTCTAACATACTATATAGTTGTATTTGCATTAGATTTCAGTAGATTAAAATCTATGAACTGAAAATAAAATCCTTCCAGATGCTTTTATCTGAAAGGCCTCAATTGTAATGATAGTAAGCCTATAATTTAAGCTAATGTATGAACAGAATAAAAGCACTTTTAGAATCTATCATTCACTTAAGAAAATTAGTTTCGGGGCGCCTGGGTGGCTTAGTTGGTTGAGCATCTGACTTTCGCTTAGGTCATGATCTCGCGGTTCGTGGGTTCGAGCCCCGCGTCAGGCTCTGTGCTGACTGCCAGC
>NW_027531026.1:1679-9069 GCF_008692635.1 Crocuta crocuta | reverse complement strand
ACCCCCCCTGCTCACACTGTCTCTCTCTCTCTCCTAGAAATAAATGAAAATATTTAAAAAAAAAAAAAATATTTTCTATCAAGTGACATTTATGGTTTTATCTGCTTAAGGTGAAACTTCTCTGGAAATATATAGACATTAAAACAAAAATAACCACCTAATTTTCTCCTATACTTCTCTCATTTGAAATCCTGCTGCTGTTTTCTAATTTACTTATTTTTTCTTCTCCTTCCTGTGGAGACTTCTAAACTATTGCATTTGCTCTGTAGTTTATGTGGGAGATACATGGAACCATTTAGAATGATTTATGCTTAAATGACTCGATCTAATTCCCTTACTTTATCATTTGTCTTGTGTTTATAGTTTAAATCACTGAACCACAGTTAAATAATTAAATTAAAATATAGAGAAACTTACAACATCATTAAAAATAATGGCAAAAATCAGGGATGAAAATGAATTGTCATATGTTTTTGTTTTTGTTTTTGTTTTCCTCCATGCAATGTATTGAACAAACCAATCACTCTTTGTAAATGGAAACTGGATCTTATGAAGCATAAAAACAAAGAATGAAAATTTCCACCAATGGTGGAAGAAAATTAGGAAAACTAAGTTATTATAAATCTATAAATATGTATATATAATAAGAAATCATGATTCTCATTACTGAGAAATATATCTATTCTTTTCCTATAAGTCTTCTTTCTAAAACCTTAATCATTCAATTTTCTAAGTCATCTTTTAAAAACAAAAGTGAATTGTGATCAAACTGTCTTTACTAATTATATGAGAAATGACTTTACAGTTTTTTAAAAATTTTTAAATGTTTGTTTATTTTTGAGAGAGAAAGAGAAACAGAGCATGAACAGGGGAGGAGCAAAGAGAGGAAGACACAGGTCCAAAGCAAGATCCAGGCTCTGGGCTGTCAGCACAGGGCCTGATGCAGGGCTTGAACTCACTAACCGCCCTGATTTACCTTTGAACTCTTTTTTATCCCTGCAACATCACACCTCTTTAAGATATATTCTGAATTCTAACAATGTAAAATAATGCAAATAGATCATTGACAAAAATATAGCACAGTCTTCAGTTGTCAATTTTACTTTCTAAAATCTGAAGATAAATAATTGTCCATTTCAGCAAGAAAATAAATTACACTGGCTGAACCAGCATGAACTCAATGGATGAAAAACAATAGTAGTGCAACAAGAATTTTGTGTTTCAATAGACAGTATCTGACTGTCATATTTGGTACTAAACTGATATCATTCAGTTGAAATAAGAAAGGATTTACTACTATCTGAAATGGTCATTTCAAGGGCACCTGGGTGGCTCAGGCGGTTAAGCCTCTGACTTGGGCTCAGCTCATGATCTCACAGTTCGTGGGTTTGAGCCCCGTAGTCATTTCAGGGGCACCTGGGTGGCTCAGTTGGTTAAGAGGCTGGAGCCTGCTTCAGATTCTGTGTCTCCCTGTCTCTCTGACCCTCCCCTATTCTCTCTCTCTCTCTTTCCCAGGAATAAAACATTTAAAAAATCTTAAAAAATGAAATGGGCATTTCATAATTTGCAGGGTAGAGAAGGAATTTCTGGGCAGAAAACAAGGTAACTTCCGAAAGGGAAAAGGAGGCAGGCTAAGACCTGGCATTGAATATCTGTCCAGTGAGTACCTGAGATGAAAAGACCAGTCTGACCGTTATTAAGCACCCTCTAAGAAACTAGCAGAAAGAAAGCTGGCCACTTTTTATTCAGCAGCCACTAAAACTTGTTGAAATTTGTGAAATTCTTCACATAAATATGAAAGAATGATAGAATATTGGTCTAAGAAATGTTAAGAAGATGAAGAAAGAAAAATTGTGTGGTGCTCTCAGTCATCCCTGTGCTTCCATTATGAGAGCCAAGATTGGCACAATGTCAATGGGAGCTAGAACTAATTACTGGAAGATATCTACCCACTAAAGCACGGGCATGGCATCATGACAGATTTGTGTGAGATTAAAAGAGGAGGACCCACCATGAATTTAGGTGGTATGTATGTCACTGGTAGAATAATGACTAAATTAAATAAATGACACAAACAAGAGAGAAATTTTTAAGGCAGAAAATAAAAGGTCAGTAATAGATGTGTTAAGTTTATGATAGTAACAACTTTCTGATCCAGTACATTTGAATATAAATAATATAGCTATGTTTATTAGTATAGTTAATAGTTCTAGTAAATATAATAGGAAAACTAATTACTATTTAAAACAGGTTGCTTTACTTATGAAGTTAGGGATGATGTATGGTGGTAGGCAGACTCTTTTGAATAAGAAAACCTGTTAATTAATTCATTTAATCATGAAAAAATCGATACATGATACCTTAAAAGGCATTTGTTGTTTCAAGGGGACCATTTCTGAGGAGAAATGAAGAAACCCTTAGAAAAGAGGGAGGCCTCTGCAGCCAGTCCAGGAAGTTTTGTTTTTTGTTTTTGTTTTGCCACTAAGTGGCAAAATTACTTGCGTTAAAATGTCTAATATTCAGTTGTAATTGTTTTTTTTGTGTGTGTGTTTTTTCTAGAACTACTTCTTTGCTTTGTTATATTCTGTCAGTTATCGAGCCTTCCCACACTAGAGTTTGTCAGTAAGAGAAATAGGAAAAGACATTTTCAAAATTACTTATAAAAATATACAGAGAAATATTCATAAGTACCAGAAAATATGTTCTTGTTTGTTTATCTTTCCCTAAGTATACTGCTGAATCAGAAACTACATTGGAAATGTAGCCCTAAGATGAAGAGAGACTTTTGTGACCACCACATTTTATATTCATATATTCCTGATACCCTATTGCCCAAGATAGTAATTTTCCATTTTATTTAAGCTCTGTGTCTTGACATCATCCAAATGTTCCTATTCATGTATTTAATAAATTAATACATAATGTTTACTCTGAGCCAGACTCTAACTGAGGCACTTCACAAATAAATCATTTAAATCTCTTAGCAATATTATAAGATAGATGTTACCATTTTAACCACTTTGAGTTAGGAAAATTCAACACAGGGAGATGAAGTAATATTTCTGAGTCACTCAGGCTGGTGAGAAGTAGAGACCTCTAGCTCTTGAATCTGTTGTATTAACCACAACAACATGCTATCTCTATACGTATAGGAATTAAAGTGTTTCCTTATTTTAGAGAAGACATTCTTAAAACTTATTCATCTTCCTTGCACAGGTACAAAAGAAATTCACAGGGATTGGAATAGGGGTCCATTCTATTTAGAACTTCCCTGCTTTTCATGCAGAGATACAATCCACGTATTCTGAGAACTGGTTGTGGATTTCTTTCCATGAAAAAGTCTAACTAGTTTCATTTAATAGACTTATTAGCCCTTATTCATTGCCATGAAAATTTTTCCCTAAAACCAGTTGTATGTAATAACTTAGTGTGTGATGCTTTGAATTTAAAAGAAAATTGGTATTTGTAGCCTAGAGAGTGAAGTGCTACTGGGAAAAGAGGAGTTAAGTTAATAATATAAAGTGATCAAACTTTGTAGAAACTGGAATTTAAGTAGGGGATAAGAAATTCACTCATTCCAATAAGTTAGGACTCTAAAAAAAAATGGAATGGTTTTAGATTCTGTGGGACTTTCTGGAAGAACAGAAAAGGGCAAAACAAAAATGTCAAACAATAACAAAGAATAGGGAAGCAGTTAACCATGCTCTAATCTCCTCCCTGCCTATAAAGATTTCTAACAGATCAGGTCTGAGCTCAAGAGAAAAAGAGCTTTAATTTGATGATAAATCACTGTTTTAATGTAGACAGCACCAAGTCATTTTATTGTTTGAGAATGAAGTTGTTCATTAAGAACTGAAAAAAACAAAAACAAAGAGTTATTCCTAGGATTTCAATCAAGGACAAGGAGGAGAGACACAATGTTGACAAAATAATTATCTGTGTCATTTTCTGCTTACCAAACAATTCAGTTACATTTATTTTCCTGAGTTTTTTGTAATGCAAATTGACCATTACTATGAAAAACAACAACAAAAACAACAAAAACTAGATACTGCCAAAGCAACTACCAAAACACCATACCAATATTCTAGTTTATAAATATTATTATACCATAAATGGGAACATCACATTTTTTTCTCTAAAATACCAATGATATTTAAGTGCCTTTTGAAAATTATCCTAAGGTTATTATAGGACTAGTCTAAGTTCTGCGTGTGTTTTTCACATGGGTAGAATTTCCCTACATATTTCTAGAATAGTGTTAGGTCCACAACAACACTCTTACCCTAGTGCTTCATGTGAATCAGCCACTCAGAATACTCTATCCAGCAAGGCTATCACTCATCACAGACAGATAGGTAAAGATTTTCCAAGATAAAAACAAAAGCAGTCTGTGACCACTAAACCAGTTCTGCAAGAAATATTTAAGACTCCTTAAAAGGTAAGACTAAAAGTGACAAAGACTAGAAAGGAACAGAGACACTCTCCAGAAAAAAATGATAAAACAAGTAATAAAATGGCACTAAATACATATCTATCAAAAATTACTTTGAATTTAAATGGACTTACTCTTGCATTGTCCTCAATTAGAGAACAAATTGAGGGCTGACGGGAGTGGGGGAGAAAAGAAGGGGTGTGATGGGCATAGAGGAGGGCACTTGTTGGGATGAGCACTGGGTGTTATACGTAAACCAACCTGACAATAAACTACTTAAGGAAAATAAATAAACAAATAAATGGACTAACTCTCTAATCAAAAGATACAAGTTGTCAGAATAATTAAAAAAAATAAGACCCATCAATGTATTACCTAACGAGACTCTTTTTAGACCTGAAGACACCTCCAGATTTAAAGTGAGGGTATGGAGAAACATTTATCATGCAGTGGACATCAAAAGAAAGCCAGAACAGCAATACTTAAATCAGAAAAACTAGATTTTAAAGCAGACCGTAACAAGAGATGAAAGACACTATATCATAATAAAGGGGACCATCTAACAAGAAGAGCTAACAATTGTAAATATTTATGCCCTCAACTTGAATACAATAAATATATTAAGAAATGAATAATAAACATAAAGGAACTCATTGATAATAACACAATCATAGTAGGGCATTTTAACCTACATCAATGGACAGATCATCTAAACAGAAAATCAACATGCAAACAACAGCTTTAAATGTCAAAATGGACCAGATGGACATAAGATATATTCAGAAAATGTCATCATAAAGCAGAAAAATGCATATTCTTTTCAAATGCATATGGAACATTCTCCAGAAGAGATCACATACTAGGTCACAAATCAGGCCTCAACAAGTACAAAAAGATTGAGATCATACTATGAGTCTTTTCTGACCAAATGTTATGAAACTGGAAATCAACCACAGGGAAAAAAAAGTTGTCGAAACCACCAAATTGGAGGCATGGAGGTTAAAGAACATGCTAGTAATGAATGAATGGGTCAACCAGGAAATTAAAGAAGATATTTAAAAAATACATGGAAACAAAGGATGATCCTTAACTTTTGTGATGCAGCAAAAGTGGTCACAAAAGAGAAGTATATAGCACTACAGGCTTACCTCAAGAAGCAAGAAAAATTTCAAATACACAACCTAAATTATACCTAAAGAAGCTATAAAAAGAATAACAAATCTGAGGAGAAGGAGACCATGAAGAACGTCCAACAGATAATGAGCACGAAAGGCCCCTTGGAAAAACGAATGAGGCTTCAGTAAATACTGGTCAGAGAGAAGTTTGCAAGACTCCTCTTGTCCATTATTGATACCTCATTACTGTGACAGGCTCTTGAACTTTAAAATTCTTTGTCACGACCCTTCCGATTGTACAGAATGTGCTTGTTCTTTAAGAAAGGATGTAATGGTCCTCATGCTTTTGATATGGATATTTTTTATGTATCTTTTGTAACCTTTCTCCTACTGGACTTGAGCAGCCTCCTTACTCAAATGTATACTGCTATATATACATCTAAAACCAAAATAAAACTATTTGTATAAATCATGAAAAAAAAAGTCTAAAGGCAGCAGAAGGGAAATAATAAAGATTAGAGCAGAAATAAATGATATAGAAAGAAACAAAAACACATTAAAAAAGACAGTAGAACAGATCAGTGAAATCACGAGCTCTTTCTTTGAAAAAAATTAATAAAATGATAAACCTCTAGCCACACTTATTTATATTTATATGTGTAATATTTGTGTATATATATTATATATGCTATATAATATATATTGCATACTTCATATATATATAAACAGGAAAATTATTAACTCTATAGTTTTGTTTCATAGTGGATTTGAAAAGTAAAGAAAATAACCTCTTTTTTAATTGTTTGGCAACCTGGAATATTTCATTACTTCATAAATGTCATTTTACTATTTGAAAACATACCAGATAAAGATGTTTAAGTATCCATTTAGTATAATAAAATTGAATACAATAAATACAAGTCTTAAATCATATTTTCTTCAAAATTTCTTCATTTTTGAACTTCAATTTTGTAAGATTCTTGTGATATTAATGTGGGAGATTTTTGAAGCATAATTGTCACTGTCACTATCTAAATAATCATCATTCGGGGTGCCTGGGTGGCTTAGTTGTTAAGCGTCCGACTTTCGCTTGGGTCATGATNTAAAAAAAAATAATCATCATTCATATTGATATCTTCATGTGTGGATTATATAACTCATCCAGTATTAAAACAGTGATATAGAACAACGGTAAGAATTGAAATTCCATAATATTATTTTTTTGTTAAGCGTTTCAAATATTAAAAATCAAGGAGTATTTTAGGACAAGAAAAGGTGCTGAGAGAGGCATCCCTCTCAGAACTTCTGCATTTTGAAAATACTAGGTTTACAAAGGGAGGAGTCGTAAAACTAAAAGCTATTTACTTGAAACAGCAATGTTGGATCTGCAGTGTTGTCACTACAGAGTGACATAGGAGGAGGGGGCAACAGGGAAATGTGAAGACATGCTGTGTGTACAATAAAGATACAGTTAGTTTACATGTTAGGGAGAAAGCTGCAGCCTACAAATATCTCTGCAGTTGCATAATATGTCCCTAAGTGAGAAATGTTGGATAAGTATAAATGTGTAAATATTAGGTAAGTGACTCTATNACACTTAAAATACTCAAATAAATATAACATAAATATAGTATAACCAACAAAATTGAGAGGGGGATGGATGGCAGAAATGTGAAATAGTATCAGCTTATTGATTTCTTTATCATTTTTGCCAAGAGTCATGAGTCAGGCAGCGGTTACTGTTCATAAAGTTTGAAAGAAAAAAAAAACTAAAAGGAGTAAAATTAATATTTAGTCTTCTATATATTAAAATGAAAATCATATATATTAATTTATTATA
>NW_027531026.1:0-1066 GCF_008692635.1 Crocuta crocuta | reverse complement strand
CCAGAAAAACAGAACCAGTACGTGGTGTGTGTGTGTGTGTGTGTGTGTGTGTGTGTGTGTGTGTGTGTAGATGTATAAATGGATAAATAAATGGATGGATGAATGCATAGATATATTTACTTTAAGAAATTAACTCACAGAATTATGGCATCTTGTAAGTCTGAAATGTGCAACGTAGGCTTGCAGGCTAAAGAATCACAGAAGGGCCGATGTTATGATTCAACTCCAAAAGCCATATGCTGGCAGAAATCCCTCTTCTTCTGGAGAAGTCAGTCTTTTTCTAAAAAGACCTTTCAATGATTGATGATGCCCATCTACATTATGGAGAGTAATCTGCTTCCTGAAAACTCTACTGATTTAAATGTTAATCTCATTTTTAAAATTCTCATCTAAAACTGCTTTCACAGAAATATTTACAAGAACGTTTGACCAAATATCTAGATACTGTGGCCTAGTCAAATTGACATATGAAATTAATCACCACATATAATGAAAACAAAATCTATCTAAAGGATGAATGTTTGGGGGGCCAGGGTGGCTCAGTAAGTTGAGTAGCTAACTCTTGCTTTCCACTTAGGTCATGACCACAGGGTCATGGGAACAAGACCCACTTCAGGCCCCATCTGAGCTTAGAGCCTGCTTAAAATCTCTGCCTCTACCTCTGCCCCACTCAGAAACACACAGTCTCTCTACAAATAAAAAAAAGAAAAGGATGAATGACCAAGAACGTTATGATATGTTATAAAATCAGATCTATTTGTTGTACCCATAAGTTTTATTTTCTTATTTTATTTTATTTTACAAATAGTTTATTGTCAAATTGGTTTCCATATAACACNTCATATCTTCTGCCCATTTCTTCACTGAGTTGTTTGTTTTTCGGGTACGGAATTTGGTGAGTTCCTTATAGATTTTGGATATTAACTCTTTATCTGATATGTCATTTGCAACTATCTTTTCCCATTCCGTCGGTTGCCTATTAGTTTTGTGGGTTGTTTCCTTTGCTGTAGAGAAGCTTTTGATCTTAATGAGGTCCCAATCGTTTATTTTTGCTCTTGATTCCCTT
>NW_027531025.1:121369-127810 GCF_008692635.1 Crocuta crocuta | reverse complement strand
ATGTGGAAACTAATTTTACAATAAACTATTTGTAAAAAAAAAAAAGGAAAAGAGCTTTTAAAAATAAATAAAAAATTAAAAATTAAAAAAAAATTTAAATTCCATTCACTTTTATTATTGCATATATAGCATAGATTGCTGGTAGCAAAGGCATGATAGGGCTCTGAAATAACACAAGTCAGATATTGATGATGTTCCATAACCTCCAGAAGCCAGAGGGTGGAGTTATCAAAATGACTAGTCCGATCGGAGTAGCAAACAAGTGATCTGATCTGCTGACTATCATACAGTAATCTCCCCTTGCCCATGGGTGATAGGTCCCAAGACCCCCAGGGGATGCCTTAAATCACAGATGGTACCAGACCCTATATAGACTATGTTTTTTTCTATACATATGTACCTATGATAAAGCTTAATTTATGAATTAGGCACAGTAATAATAGAACTATAACTATTTACTGTAATAAAAGTTATGTGACTGTGGTCTCTCACAAAATGTGGTTTTGTACTGTGCTTACCTTTCTTCTTGTGATGCTGTGAGATGATAAAATGCCTACATGATGAGGTGAAGTGAGGTGAATGAGCTAGGCATTGTGACACAGTGTTAGGTTACTACTGAATTTCTGATGATATGTCAGAAGGAGCATCATCTTCCAGACCACTGATAACTGCGGAGAACTGAAACTGCAGAAGGTGAAACTGTGCATAAAAGAGGACTACTGTATAGATGATTAAGAAAACACAGTGAGCTGAGGGATAAAATAGAAGGATAGCTAATAGATGGGTACTACTCAGCTTATATCAGTAGAAGCAATCAAAAAGTATTGACCATAAAATTGAGGAAGGTCACCACAATAAACAGACACATAGACACAATCCCTTGTTTAGTTTCTAGGCCCCTTTCATCCTGAAAGTGTTAGTTTCATTTTCACAGAAAAGACACGTTCTAGGCATGGGTTTGCCTTTCCTGCTCACAAGACCCCATCCAGCACAACTGTTCACGGTTTACTCAGTGTTTGACCCACTGGCCAAAGAAGAAGATCCATTTTAGAACAAAGGAGATTTGACCCCATGACAGTAGATTTTTGACCCAGAAGCTGCTAGTCAGAAAGAATTTTGGAATGGCTAGATGGATGCACAGACTAAGCACCAGGTTGGAGTAAACACTACATATATACAATACTTTTTTTCAAGAACATACGCATTTCACTATAAAGTACTTTTATGTAGCACTGTGTCTCCCATAGAAAGAATGTGTGGGTGTGTGAACCACGGGATAGAGTCAATAAGAAAGATACAGCTACCAATCCCAAATGAAGATGCCTACCATGGAAGACGGCAAAGATCATAAGAATGGCCACCACTAGAAGTTGGAGACCTCAGCTCTCAGCCCATTATATTGTCTACAGGTTTAGAGTCATCAAGGTAGACTCAACACTGTTTGGATTCAAGGCACTCGTTAGAACAAGGCTTTCCTCACACACAAAGGAGATGCATCAAGGTCAGCCTTGGTGGTGAGCACTGGTCTCCTATGGCCAGAGGGTCCTTCCTGATAGCCTATGCAGGGCAATGGACTACATGTACCCCCTTCATGCTGCAAGCAAGGACCCTGTTCTATTCCTCCAATGGCCAGATATACTGGTGGGGCTGGCCAGTTGCTCTATGAAGCACATGCTTAAGCAAAACAAGGAAGTTTACTGAATACCCAGAATAGGAGAAAGGTTTCTTCTAATAAGGAAGAAGAATGTGGGACGAAGTGACAGCTCAGTGCTCATTTATACAGGGGAATGTTCTAGGCCTAGAGCACTAATCTGCAGGGTAATTCCGGAGACAGGCAGCAGGTTGTATGATGGCTGCTTCCCCAACAGAAGCAAGAGTGAATACTAACCCTTTATCGGAGATGTCATTTGCAAACATCTTCTCCCATTCTGTAGGTTGCCTTTCAGATTTGTTGTTTCCTTCTCTCTGCAGAAGTTTTTTATCTTGATGAATCCCAACAGTTTCTTTTTGCTTTTGTTTCCTTTGCCTCAGGAGGCATACCTAGTAAGAAGTTACTGTGGCTGATGTCAAAGAGGTTACTAACTGTGTTCTCCTCTAGGATTGTGATGGTTTCCTGTCTTATATTTAGGTCTTTAATCCATTTTTGAATTTATTTTTGTGTATGGTGTGAGAAAGTGGTCCAGTTTCATTCCTATGCATGTTGCTGTCCAGTTTTCCCAATACCATTTGTTGAAGAGATTTCTTTCCTGCTTTGCCAAAGATTAATTGACCATATAGTTGTGGATTCATTTCTGGGTTTTCTATTCTATTCTATTTGGTCCAAGTGTCTGTTTTTGTGCCAGTACATCACTGTCTTGATGAACACAGCTTTGCAATATAACCTGAAGTCTGGAATTGTGATGCCTCCAGGTTTGTTTTTCTTTTTCAAGATTATGTTGACCATTTGGGGTCTTTTGTGGATCCATACAAATACCATATGATTTCACTCATATGTGGAATTTAAGAAACAAAACAAAATGAACATGGGAAAAAGAGGAAAACCAAGAAAGAGACAATTAAAGGAAACAAACCGATGGTTACTAGAAGGGAAGGGAGTGGGGGGCATGGGTTAAATAGGTGATGGAGATTAAGGAGGGCACTTGTGATGACCACCGGGTGTTGTATATAAGTGATGGATCAGTAAATTCAACACCTGAAACTAATATTAAACTGTATGTTAATAACCTGGAATTTAAATAAAACCTTGGAGGAAAAAAAAGAAGCAAGAGCAGATCTGTTAGGGGGGTGTCTTGCTTCTTGTCCTCACAATTCTAGGCTCTTTCAGCTTAGAGGCCCTGCTTCCCAAGGGGATCACAATTTCATCTGTAGATACAAGTATCCTATGGAACTACAAGGTATGGATGTTGTTTGGGTATTTTAGAGTCCCTGTTTCCAGGTAACAGCAGGTGAAAAGTAGAGTTTCCATTTCATCAGGAGTAATTGAGATGATCAGTCAAATGAAATTGAGCAGCTATTGTAGAGTATCTTCAGAGAGAAATAGGTATGAAACTTTGGAGCCACTTGTTTCTTCTTGGTATTTTCTCACCCAAATATGATTGTAAAAGGATGAGTAAAGCATCTCAGGCCCAAGTAGGAGATGGTTTCCAAGGACTCAGACCCCTTGGGAATGGGGTGCCAGGTAAGCCAATGAGGCAACATAGATGGTAGCTGAGCATCAGGAGGATCTAGAATACATTTTGGAGAAGAGTCAATGAGTATCAGTTGTGGATCCAAAAACCACCTGCAGAGTATGAGACTATAGTTTGTTCCATTAACCTTCCTTTGCTAAGTTTCTTTTTAGTAAGAGAGGCCCACCAGACCCTAGAGCAGGAAGTCCCCAAACACACGTGAGAGAATGGAGCCAGGAGGTATATGACATGGACTGTGCTACACAGGGAGATCCACCACTCAGAATCTTCTTCAAGAAAGGACTAGTTAGGGGCCCCTGTGTGACTCAGTTGGTTAAGCGTCCGACTTCAGCTCAGGTCATGATCTCACGGTTTGTGGGTTCAAACCCCGCGTCAGGCTCTGTGCTGACAGCTATCTCAGAGCCTGGAGCCTGTGTTCGGATTCTGTGTCTCCCGCTCTCTGAGCCTCCCCTGCTCATGCTGTCTCTATCTCTCTCTCAGAAATAAATAAAACATTAAAAAAAATTTTTTTTTAAAGATTGACATATTAAGAAAGGAAGAAAGAAAGAAAGAAAGAAAGAAAGAAAGAAAGAAAGAAAGAAAGAAAGAAAGAAAAAGAAACAAAGAAAATAAAGAAAGGACTAGTTACCCAGCTGTGAGGAGTATGGTTAGCTGATCATCTCAAGCTGTCAGCTCCTTCAAGGTCTGCCTCAGCTACAGAAGCTTCCTTCCTAAAGGTCATGTCCTTAACTGGGGCAGGCCACATCTAGTGACTGAGCAAAGCTGGAGTATAAAAGTCCAGCTAATTCAGTCCAAGTCAGGTCACTCTACTGGGAAGTGCTCACCCTACAATGCTGCTGTGTATCCCAAGGCTTTGTCCAAATTTCATCTCAGCAGCTGCTTTCAGAATACTCATTAGATTGTTATATATTATTTTATTATGCTAAGTGGTGACCTTAAGAGCAGCATTTCTCTCCAGGGTTGTGCAAAATTCTAATGTTCTGCAAGATGTCACTGGGATTTGCAAAATAGCTTTTTTTTTTAATTAAATTTCTTTTCGTAATTTATTTTTGAGAGAGAGAGAGAGAGAGCAGAAGCAGGGGAGGGGCAGAGAGAGAGGGGGACAGAGGATCCAAAGTGGGCTCTGCACTGACAACAGCGAGCCTCATGCAAAGCTCTAACTCACAAACCATGAAGATCATGACCTGAGCCAAAGTTGGACACACTCAACCGACTGAGCCGCTCAGGCACCCCTTCAAGATATCTTGATGAAGGATGAGGAGAAAGAGAAATAGGAGAAAGGAAAGGTGAAAGAGTAGGAGGAAAAGAAGGAAACTTGTTTTTGAAATTCCTAGGCCAAGTAGTGCTAGTACTTGCACTGACAGACAGTGACAAACAGTCCCATTAGCAGGTACATTAGAGGTCTTTCAGCCCCCAATGGTGATGAGCAACAGGATGATGTTCATTCGGTTGAGTCTATTCCCTACATTTGACATAAGAGATCATGGATAATTGGTGAGCACTATATTTCATGATGGAGGACAGAAATTGATGATGACACTGTCTCCCTTCAGAATACCTCTCCCAATCTCCCCTGACACACCTGGCTCTCATTTTCTACAACAGATTCACATATTTGTTCAATCTAAGTTTCAGAATTAGTAACCATACTCCTGGGTAAACAGATTAAGTAATACGGTATCTATAATTCTTTTTTGTCTATAGTCTTACATCATCCAATCAAAATAATGTTTTCCACAACTCTATATGTTATGCTATACTTGTCACAAGTGTAGCTGCCATCTGTCACTCTACTACAAAATTACAGTATCATTGACTTTATTCCTTATGCTGTACCTTTCATTCCCATCACTGATTCATTCCATAACTGGAAGCCTGTATCTCCCACTCCCCTTCAATCATTTCACCCATCCTCCTGCCCTCCTCTCTGGCAACCACTAGTATGTTCTCTGTAGTTGTGGGTCTATTTCTTTTGTACACCTGAAGCTTATGTAACATGGTATGTCAACTATACCTCAATTAAATAAATAAGTAAATATATATATATTTTTTTGAAAAATTAAAAAATGGTGCTTTTTAAAGTAGTTTAGTTTAGTTCTTTTCCTCTCCACTCCCTTCAGTGTGATTGTTTCTAAGATTGCTATATTTATTTGTCCCAGTTTCTATTCCATTTTATTTCCTCCCACATTCCATTTTGTTTTAGCTTATTTATTTTGGAGGTATGTGAAATATTACTATGGCTTTAAGAGACATGCCTATACAAAAATATATACTTAGAGAAATGTTCAGGTAAATGTTATTTGTCCTCACCTCTGCTAACTCACACTCATTTTCCCCTTCTTTCATACCTCTTCCCAATACTTGAACAGTTTCTTTAGTTTCTGACTTAACGTTTTTGTATTTATTTTGCACAAATAAGTAGGTACATGCATATTTTTATATCTCTTTCTTTCATACTTGGAAAGTAGCCACCTGAAGACACTCTGTGCCCTTTGCTTTTTAAAATTATTATGTGAAAGAGATCACTACTTTTTTTGACATCTATGTTAGGATTACACTGAGTAAATGTATCATAGTTTATTCCATTTCACTACTAGGAAAAGGCCTTTAGATTATTTCCTAAACACGACAATTACAAATAGTACTGCAATGAATAAATTTGTGGATATGTATTTTGCAATGTTGAAAGTGAATCTTCAGGGTAGTTTCCTTAAAGTCATATTTCTAGGTCAAAGATAAGTTGCATGTTTAATTTTGTTAAGTATTACCAACTTTCCTTCTGGAAAGGTCATGCCATTCTGCATTCCCATCAGAAATGTATGTGAGCAACGGTTTTCCCACAGCCTCAACAAGATTTGTTATAATACATTTTAATTTTTACCAGTTTATAAGTGAGATTACAGTATTGCTTTAATTTGCATTCCTCTAATTTTCAGAATATGTGCACAGTATATATATCCCGTGTGCATATATGGCTGTAAATGATCTCTTCTTGCCTTTCCCCCATATTTCTATTAGGCTTCATGACTTTGTCTCTTTTTTAATCCATATATATTTGAGATATTAATTCTTTGTGGTATATGTTGTGAATACTTTTTCTATGCTTGTCTGCTGTTTTTTTACCTTTTAATGACATTTATTGCAATGTTACATGTATGTACTTATATGTATATAGGTATACATGTATGTAGGCATATTGGTCAAGTTTTTAAATCTGTGGTTTCATGTCATAGTTAGAAAGCTTTTTCTATTG
>NW_027531025.1:121036-121320 GCF_008692635.1 Crocuta crocuta | reverse complement strand
TACTCAGTTATTCCTACATTTATTTTAAAAAATTAATTTGTCCCAGTGATTTAAGATGCCTCCTTTGTTATATGCTTAATTTTCATATATACTTGACTATAATTCTGAACTTTCTATGCTATTCCATTGGTTTCTGTCCATTCATACACCATTACCAAGCTGCATTAATTAAGTAGACATTATATTTTGCTTTTATGTCTGATGAGAGTGGTCCCTTCTAATGGATTTCCCCCCCCAAATGTTTTCTTGGATAATCTTACATTTTTGTTTCCCCATATAGACTT
>NW_027531025.1:118908-121029 GCF_008692635.1 Crocuta crocuta | reverse complement strand
GTAGTTTTTGGGTATTTTTATTGGAATTATATTAAGTTTAGAAATTAATTCATAAAAATACTTACCTTTTAACACAAAGTTACCTTATTTAAAAACAAAAGATGCTTTTCTATTTGTTCCAGTCTAGTTTTGAGTCTTTCAGGAGAGTTTTCTAATTTTTCTCATGTAAGTTTGCAGATTATNTCCTAATGCCAGTATCTTATTTTATTTTGGGGGCTTATCAAATGCCTTTTTAGGATCAATGGAAATAATAAGATACCCTTTCTTTAGATTTATTAACATAGTATATGCTTTTAATGGTTTGTCTAATACTGAACCACCTTTCCATTACTAGAATAAATCCCAACTGATCTGGTATATTATTTTCTTAATGTGGCATTGGATTTTGTTTGCTAATATATTATTTAACATTATTGTTTTGATATTCATGAGTGATGTTGGTCTGGAGTTTTTATATTTCTTACATCTGGTTTAGACAGTGTTGTACTTAGTTCAAAAAGGAACTTAGGAAAATCTATTTTTTCTTTTTAGTGCTCCACCATAATTTCTAGAGCATTAGATTATTTTGTTTTAAAGATTTTCTAGAATTCACCTGTGAAACTCTTTGGTGCTTTTTTGGAGGGGTGATTACTTAATAAATTCTTTTTATTTAAAGATTTTAAAATCTTTTTTAAGTTGTTTTGTTTTTTTTTTTTTTTTGAGACAGAGAGAGAGCACCAGCTGGGGAGGGGCGGATAGAGAGAGAGGGAGACACAGAATCTGAAGCAGACTCAAGGCTCTGGGCCATCAGNAGTTGGAAACTTGACTGCTTGAGCTTCTTTTTAAAAAATAGAATAACTTCTAGTAATCCATATTTCCCTAAGATATTATCCATTTTTAAATGTATTTGCAAGGTGGTTTGCAAATTAGCCTCTTTTGATTTTTTAAAATGTGTTTCAACTGTTATTTCTTTCTTGCATATCCTACTTTGCCATTTGTGCTTTCTCCAAGTTTTATTGATCATGTTGTCTAGTGACTTATGTTTTTTTTTTCAAAAAAAGCACAAAGTTTTGATGTATTATTTAGATATAGTCTTTTTACCACCTCATTAGCTTTTTCTTTTATCTTTAATATTCCTTTTTCATACTTTCTTTCGATTTAATTTTTTGTTCTTTATCTTGTTTTATGAGCCAGGGACTCATTCATTTATATTCTTTCATTTTTATCAGTAAAAAGTTTTAGTGTAAAGAACAGCCCGCAAGCTGTAGGTGCATGGTACCCAACTTTTGACTTTAAACTTTGTTAGTTGCATTATATTATATAGATGTTATATTTAATTCCTTCTCAGTCTGAGAAACTGAGAGATGTGTGTGTGTGTGTGTGTGTGTGCGTGTGTGTGTGTGTATGGCTATTAAAAATAGCCAAATTATGGAAGGAGCCCAAATGTCCATCGACTGATGAATGGATAAGGAACATGTGGTATTAATATACAATGGAATATTAGTCAGCCATCAAAAAGAATGAATTCGTGTCATTTGCAACAATGTGGATGGAATTAGAGAGTATTCTCAGTGAAAAAAGTCAAAGACAAATACCATATGGTTTTATTCATATGTGGAATTTAAGAAACACAACAGATGAACATAGGGGAGAGAAAGGAAAAATAAGACAAAAACAGAGAGGGAGGCAAACCATAAGAGACTCTTAAAGACAGAGAATAAACTGAGGGTTGCTGGAGGGGAGGTGGGTGGGGGATGAGCTAAACGGGTGATGGGCATTAAGGAGGGCACTTGTTGGCATGAGCACTGGGTGTTATATATAAGAGATGAATCGCTGCATTCTACTTCTGAACATACTACATTTTATGTTAACTAACTTGAATTTAAATAAAATCTTGGAAGAAAAACAAAAAAAAAAAGTGAGATGTCTGCATTTGTGATTGACTCAAGTTAACATGAATAGAATCTTTCCTTTGATCCCTTGACTTTTTTCCTGAATGTTGTTGTTACTCTAGTCTCTTAGGATAGAGGGTGATTTTTTATATGATCAATTGTATCAGTAAAGCATTTGTCATGTTAGGCTGTATGTTTTACCTACTATACTCCATGTATGGTAGGTAATTGGGTTGGGGTCCTGTTAGTG
>NW_027531025.1:112573-118890 GCF_008692635.1 Crocuta crocuta | reverse complement strand
CCTTTTTCTTTTTGCAACTGATATAATTAGGTGATTTCAAATAATCAAGTTTTACCCCTTGAAATAATTCTTGGTAGATTGATCCCTCTATATTTCTAACCCACTTTCATGTCCAATCCTTCCTCTTCTCGTGAGGATGTGTTTTTTATTTAGGCAACATGCTTACTCCCTCTCACACATCTCTTTAATATTTTGGCATATATGTGTTAGTGCTCTTTAATTTCCAACTCTGATGTAGGTTTCACCTATTTTATTTTGTCTGTTATCTGCAAATAGTGGACTGTTAAATGCCTTCCAGTGGTTTCCATCTCAGAAGGAAGATTTTGGAAATATTATCTCTTTATGTTAATACTGTTTAAAATAAGGNNNTGGAAGCTGCTTTAGAAAAAGTAAGTAATTCAATCAAGTTGACCTAGATATTAGAAGACAAAGCTGAGATTAGAATTCAAGTGTTCTCACTTCTAGTTCAGTGGTTTTTCCTGTATATTCAGTATATTCAGTTTGTTCTTCAAACAATTCTCTCAAGTAGATTTTAGAGCAGAATAGAATGGCTCAGTAGGATGCCAGTTACCCTTAGAGATAATTTTTTGGGGTAGCTGGGAAATTATATGAAATTATATTCTGATAGTCTGATACTCTGATACCTCATACTCTTACAGGAAGATTAACCTCTACTAATAAGAGTTCAATATAACCACTTCAGTTAGCATATATAACCAAATCATAATTCTATAAAGTATCTCTCTTTAAAATAAGTTTCCCAAGTGAGGATATCACCTGTGAAAGTCGTTTGGTATTTATGTTTTCACCCACTTGCATTCGAAAACTAAAGGTTCACCAATTTCTGTTGTACTCTATAATATACAAAAAAAAGTGGTTAAAATCTAACTTGATACCCACACAAGATCTGATGACAGAACTCTGTTTGGCAGACAAGAGTAGTCATCCAATTTAGCACATTCAGGGTCACATTGGAAAACTCTGACAATGGAAAATTCAGGGTCACACAGCACATTGGAAAACTCTGACAATGAAGTGTTATAAACCAGGGTGAAAAAAACCCAAATGAATTATGAAAACAAAAACAAAACAGAAGAGTTAGCTGTGTGCTCTAGCAGTATGACTTTCTTCCTATCTTGAAAATGGGTTTCTGGATTATAAATTTCTGTTTTCTGTTCCTGAAACATTCATGATATATTTTAGGTGTATGACTCATTTCCTGTATTACTCAATGGACTATAAATGGCAAGGTTTGAGTGATGGTCCCGTCGGGTGCTGACTCATATGACCCAGGAGGCTCCAAGGCACTGGAGCCCTGCTAGTGGAGCCCCTGCGAGCAGCAACTTTGGGGTTCTGTGGGGAGCAGCAGAGGGTGGGAGTGGAATAGGAAAGATCCTGAGGAATTTAGCAAAATAAATACATAAACACCAAGCTTTAAAATGTATCACGGGCACCTCGGTGACTCAGTCTGTTAAGCATCTGACTTCNCAATTCTCCCTCTGTTTCTCTCTCTTTCTCTCTCTCAAAAATAAACACTAAAAAATTTTAAACTGTATCCATATTACAATTAACATTTCTATTAAAACATTTATATTATAGATTTTAATTATTCAACTTATAACTGTAATATACATGAATTTAATTTTTCCATAGACATTTATTAATAATTAAGTAATAAAAGCTGTCTTTTAGGTACTTTTGGGTATATGCAGAAAATAATTGCTTCCAATATCTGTTGGACCTCACAATAGTCTACTTTTCAATTTGACCTATTTTTGTAATAATAACATTTAGTCATATACCTCCTACAAAATTACTCTGAATCTTTGATAAGGTATCTGATTATAAACAATTATTTTTATAAAGTATTATTGCACACTGGTCCATAAGTGTCTTTCTTCTAAAAATAAAAGAAGGAGGGATCCCCTGGGTGGCTCAGTCAGTTAAGCGACCAGCTTTGGCTCAGATCGTGATCTCACCATTCATGAATTTGAGCCCCAGTCAGCCTCTGTGCTGACAGCTCAGAGCTTAGAGCCTGCTTCAGAGTCTGTGTCTCCCTCTCTCTCTCTGCCCTTCCCCCACTCACACTCTGTGTCTCTCTCTCTTAAAAATAAATAAATATTAAAAAAATAAAAATCAAAAACGGAGGGGCGCCTGAGCGATTCAGTCAGGTAAGCTTCCAACTCTTGATTTTGGCTCAGGTCATGATGGCCCAGCCATGAGATGGAGTCCCAAGTCAGGCTCCACACTTGGTGTAGAGCCTGCTTAAAACTCTCTCTCCCTCTCCCTCTGCCCCTTCCCCACTCACGCTTTCTTTCTCAAAAAATAAATAAAAAATAAAACTAATAATGGCAAAAGAAACACTCAAAGCAAAGAACATTTCTCTGACAGCAAATTCACGTATGAGATAATTTATATCATTAAAACATTGATGTTGAGTTTAGAATTCCAAGCATCATGATATTTGCAGAAAACTTTCAGTGTTGGGAATGAACAGAAATACATGTATTGGTGTTCTGGTTCAGGGAATAAGCAGCTAAATTATTCCGTGGAAGTCATTCAGGCCTTCTGGTTTTGGTAACCTGACTGGAAAACACCAAGATTAGTGTAAGACTAGATAAAAGACTAATATCATTACCAAGTGTTGGATAATGTTAGTAGCAGTAGTTATGATGAGAAATAGTGGGAGTCTGGATACATTTTCAAAGTAGAGCCACCACGGTTTAGTTTAGATTTGTGGTGTGAGTTACTCACTTTATTTAACACAAGTATGTTCATCTGTTAAATGGGGATAAAGTCCATGAGAATTTCTCTGTCATGAGGACCTTGCTGTGTTTAGCATAATGCTTGGGACATAATGAATGATCACCTAAGGATAATTATATAGTAAGGGGCCAAAAGAAGGAAGGCTATGGCCCCAAGGGCAGTAGCTTTGTCAAATCCAATTCAGTTCTCCAACCATGAAGAAGGCCAGGACTTATTTTGACTTTGCAGCTGTGATATGGGGAAAAGAAAATATCAGAAAATATTTTTCAGTCTCCTCGCCTTTTGCTGTACTGGTGAGGATTATCTCATGCTAAAACAACAGCTACCCATTTTTAAAATGGTGGCATTTTGAGGTCAAGGTCATTCCTTTGCCTTGCTTTTACTTACTGGTCTAGACTAAAGAGTGAAACTTCAAAGACCTGGTCCTTTCCTCGAGACATTTTTATTTTATATACTTAAATGGCAGAACTCCACTAATAAGCTTTCTTCTCTGATTCCATTTTAAAAATCTTGAAAAGCTAATAGAAGTGTATGCATCAGTACCAGTCATAAAAATAAGGTACTTTCTATGCATGATATGTACTTTTATATGCTTTCTTCTCCCCATCGATGCTAATAAAATACTGTAGTTCCATGTAAACAGCCACATCTTTCCTACTACGTCAGCCTCATTTATTTAGTGATATTGGCAAGTTTCATAATGGTCTGTCATATCACTCTTTCTTGCATGTATGTTCTTGCTTAAAAGTCCCAGAAGGCCCATAAAGGCTTTATTTTCTCAATATAATGTTTTGTGGATATATAAAATTAAAAAAAAAATTTGGTCCTTGGAAATCATCTCTGATTTCATTGCACCATTCTTACTGATGCCTTCCTTAAAAACCTCTTCTAGGCAACTGGTTTGACTTATAATAAAATCCAACTTAGATTGTCCACAGGAAATTAGCCTGGGTTTCTTAGTCAGCAGACTGTAATCTCCACTGAATTTTCTGCTACCCTCTAGTGACTGCAGGCAATGCCAGCCTACAGGGAAAACAGATTAACCCTCTATGTGCTGTAAGCAACTGTCCAAAACAGGCAGCAATTCTGCCTCCAACGGTTGTGTGTGAGTTTACATATGGGTATATACATGAGCTTGGGATGGAGGAATAAAAGTATTTCAAGGTAGAGGAGAAGTGATCTTATGATATCAGTCAGAAATAAATAACATAGTCCGCTCTTATGTTTCAATCCTGTTTAACTTCATAGGCAAAGCATGCTCTAGAAGAGAATCAATGTCTGATTAGAATAATGATTCCTAAAGTTTCACATAGAATAACTGCAGACATGTAAGATGCAACTGTAGATGCGTGTGGATAGAAAACATAGATCAGTCTGTAGTTAGGAAATGAGTTTTGCTTACAGTACAAAAGTACAAAAGAGTTGACAAACTTTAATCCCGATTAGGCACACACACACACACACATACACACATACGTGCGCATGCGCACGGACTTTCCCAGCAGGGGGTCTTACAAACTTTCAGAAAAGCTATGAATTCTTTAATAGTGGCAATATTACCTTTCCTAACATGGCTGGATTTGTGTTTGCTACTTGTTCTTCAATATGAAGCAAGTTGTTTTCTGGGAGCACGTACTTAAGGGGCAGAAATACAGAGAAAAGCAAGAGAATTATTAGTATCTCAAGAAACAAGATAGTGATTGTTTGGGGAGGAGAGTGGTGCAGGGGAATACTAACATACTGGTAATGTTATCTTTATTAACTATGTTTGTGATGTGAATGATGGTCCCTCCACTATGTCCACTCCTTAATTCCCACAGTTTGTGAATGAGTTAGCTTACGTGACAAAAGGGACTTGGCAGATGTGATGAAGTTAGGAATCTTGATAAGGTGCTGTATCCTGGGTTATCTGGGTGGGACCAACGCAATTACAAGAGTCCTTATACAAGGGAGGGTAAGAGTGTCACTCATGGAAATGTGACTACGGAAGCTAAGGTCAGCATGGGAGAAATGTGAAGATGCTACCCTAGTGGTTTGAAGATGAAGGAAGAGGCTGCAAGACAAGGAATGCAGTTGGTCTCTAGAATCAAGAAAAGGCAAGGAATTGAATTCTCCCCTAGAGCCTCCAGAAAGAATGCAGATCTGTTGGCATTTTGATTTTAATTCTGTAAGGCATGTCTTCAGAGTTCTGACCTATAGAACCTTAAGACGATATATTTGTATTCCTTTTTTAAATTGCTGCCTTAGAGTTTGCAATATACATTTACGACTAGACTAATGTGTGTCTACCCTGAAATAATATAATGCCACTTTATATTTATTCCAGGTAATTTATAACAGAGTATTCCTAATTCTACTCTCCAGTGCCTAATGGCTTTGTTCGTACTTATTTCACTTATCTAAGTTATAATCACATGATACATTGTTGCTATTATTATTCTAGGAGGTTGTTTTAAAAAAGTTTTTTTTTTTAATGTTTCTTTATTTTTGAGAGAGAGAGAGAGAGCACATGAGCAGGGGAGGGGTAGAGAGAGAGGGAGACAGAAGCAGGCTCCAGGCTCAGTGCTATCAGCACAGAACCCGATGTGGGGCTCGAATTCATGATACATGAGGTCATGACCTGTGCTGATCAGTTGCTTCATGGACTGAGCCACCCAGGCGTCCCTTTAGGAAGTTGTTTTTAAATTGAGAATAAGAAAAAGGCATCTGGGTGACTCGGTTATGCATCCAACTTTTGATTTTGGCTCAGGTTGTGATCTCATGGTCGTGAGATGGACCCCCACATCAGGCTGCTAAAGATACTCTCCCTCTTCCTCTGCATCTCCCCCCACTTTGTCTATCAAAAAATAAAAGAATAAGAAAAAGATTGGACTTTACCTTCATTTATTTCTTCTCTGATCTTATTTTTATCTTTATATAGATCTGAGCTTCTGACCTTCAGCTTAACTAATTCTGGAGGTCTTTGCTGAACAGTAGCAATGTTGGCGTCAAAAGCAAGCTGATGGGAGTATAGCTCAGTGGTAGAGCATTTGACTGCAGAAGCAAGCTGATTACTTGAGTCCACAGGAGATAACAGAGATGACTGGCAGAGGTAATTATAAAAGAAAATGTAATCGCATATCTCTTCTTACTTCATCTCTTAATTGACTTTCAAAAGCAATTTATAAAACAATATGTAAATAAAGGTATGATTGAGGCTATGACATACAGAAATACAATGTATTTGACAACAGAAGGAGAGAAGTTGTATTTCAGTAAGGAATTGACATCACATGGTAAGTTGACCTGAAATGATTAAAATGGATTGACATCAAAGTTGACATGAAATGATTAAAATAGCATGTATTTTATGAATAAAAATAATTTTACATTTTAAAATGCATTGAAATAATACATATAACACGAGTGTCACAGAAAAGGGACACGTGAACAGAATTGTACTGAAGTAACTCTACCTAATTACCTTTATCAGTGGTCTCTGTTATTTCCTCTGGATTTAAATGATCATCTTACTTTCAAATGAGTCATTTGCTTTCAGCCTGAAAATGTTC